>NW_026590681.1:2527434-2543995 GCF_907164565.1 Psammomys obesus
GAAGAAGAAGAAGAAGAAGAAGAAGAAGAAGAAGAAGAACAACAACAACAACAACAACAACAACAACAACAGGAAGAAGAAAAGCTCCCTTGATTTCTTACTCTCATTAATGCCCATCCAACTATACTTTTTTAAAATTCTTTATTAATTACACTTTATTCACTTTGTATCCCCCTGTGGTTCTCTCCCTCCTCCTGTCCCAATTCTTCCCTTCCTCCACCCTCTGCATGCATGTCCCTCCACAAGTCCACTGATAGGGGAGGTCTTCTTTTCCTTCCTTCTAATCCTAGTCAATTAGGTCTCATCAAGAGTGGCTGCATTGTCTTCTTCTGTGGCCTGGTAATGCTGCTTCCCCCTCAGGGGGAGGTAATTAAAGAGCAAGTCAATCAGTTCATGTCAGAGATAGTCTCTGTTCCTATTACAATGGAACCCACTTGGATACTGAACTGCCATGGGCTATATCTGTGCAGGGGTTCTAGGTTATCTCCATGCATAGTCCTTGGTTGGAGTATCAGTCTCAAAAAAGACCCCTGTGCTCAGATTTTTTTGGCTCTGTTGCTCTCCTTGTGGAGTTCCTGTCCTTTCCAGATCTTACTGTTTCCCACTTCTTTCCTAAGATTCCCTGCACTCTGCCCAAAGGTTGCCCATAAGTTTCAGCATCTGCATTGATAGTCTGTCTGCAGGGCAGAGCCTTTCAGAGGTCCTCTGTGTCAGGCTCCTGACTTGTTCCCTCTTTTCTCCTTTTTTTGATGTCTATCTTCTTTGCCTTTCTGGATAGGGATTGAGCATTTTAGCAAGAGTCCTCCCTCTTGATTAGATTCTTTAAGTGTACAGATTTTATTAGGTTTATCCTGTATTATATGTCTATATGAGTGAGTATATACCATGTGCATCTTTCTGCTTCTGGGATAGCTCACTCAGGATGATCTTTTCCAGATCCTACCATTTACCTGCAAATTTCATGATTTCCTTGTTTTTTTTATTGCTGAGTAATATTCTATTGTGTAGATATACCACAATTTGTGGTATATCCATTCCTCCACTAAGGGGCATCTAGGCTTTTTACAGCTTCTGGCTATTACAAATAAAGCTGCTACAAACATGGTTGAGCAAATGTCCTTATTGTGTACTTGAGCCTCTTTTGGATATATGCCTAGGAGTGGTATGGCTGGATCTTGAGGAAGTGCTATTCCTAGTTGTCTGAAAAAGCACCAGATTGCTTTCCAGAGTGGTTGTACAAGTTTACATTCCCACCAGCAATGGAGGAGGGTTCCCCTTTGTCCACAACCTCTCCAGCATGTGTTGTCTCTTGAGTTTTTGCTCTTAGCCATTCTGATGCATGTAAGGTGAAATCTTAGGGTCGTTTTGATTTGCTGTACACCTTATTAGCCCTGATGGCTAATGAGGTTGAGCATATCTTCAAGTGTTTCTCTGCCATTCGATATTCCTCTATTGAGAATTCTCTGTTTAGCTTTGTACTCCATTTTTTAATTGGATTGCTTCATTTTTTGCTGTTTAACTTCTTTAGTTCTTCATATATACTGGATATTAGCCCTCTGTCAGACATAGGGTTGGTGAAGATCCTTTCCCAATATGTAGGCTATTGTTTTGTTCTGACAACAGTGTCCTTTACTTTACAGAAGCTTTTCAGTTTCATGAGGTCCCATTTATTGATTGTTGCTCTTAGAGCCTGTGCTGTTGGTATTCTGTTCAGGAAGTTGTGGCAACTACACTTTTTTTAAGGCACTGTTATATAGCAATAGAAAACCAGTGCAAATCACTGACTTGGGAGAATAGGCAAAAGAGGAGAGATGGAGATTACAGAAACAGCAAACACGGAAGTCAGTTTGCAGAGGAAGACTGAAAGCCCTTCCTTACCTGGGCTCATTTAGCCTAGAGAGAGCATGCTTGGCCATGGGAGATCAAGCCCATGGACATGGGAGGTTGCTTGTTCATTTCTCTGCAGACCAGGGCAACATGCATCTAGAATACTGACATTAATAAAGCTTTCTCTGATTCCCTTTTTTATACATACTGCTCCTCAAGCCCTTAGGATGTTCAGAGTAGATCTGTCTTAAATTAAACTTCCCTTTGGAAATACCATTAAAGACATACTCAAAGTTGTATTTCTTAAGTGATTCTAAATCCAACCAAACAGGTAAAGATAAGTAACTCACCACTCTAGGAAAAGCTTCATATTATTTAACATTAGGTTGCACAAAATACTTTGCCTTCAAGGTGGAGCCCTGACACTTAGTGTGGCAAAGTGACAATATAGACCAATCCATGTGTCACATATTATAAGTCAAATGGGTTTATGATTCTCTCTGTCCTCCACTATGCTGACACAGATGGCAGCAGTTCACATCAGAGTTTATGAGTGAAGGCAAATAATAACCTACACAGACAACTCAGCTACACTAATCATGCCTTCAGGCCATAATAATACAAACCATAGGATTTGTAGGGTCCTAAAAGAATGCTTTTATAGTAGGTATTAGGCAACCATCCCATCTTGACTTTAGTCTCAAAACTTAAGAATGTTATCTTTCTTTGTTCTTCAACTTGGCACCAGGGAATTTGGAAAGTACAGTGACCTGTGTATCACCATTTCTCCCAAACAGAAAGTTCAAATTCTCTACCACCCTTGGAACTCTCACCTTCTCATGGGGCCTTTGGTCCCTTAGGAGTCAGACAGACCTCAGCCTGAGCCCTAGTCCAATTTCTATGTCTTTATTTAAAGTACCAAGGGAAGATTATCAGGGTTTTTCTATGTATCCCTGAGTTCATAAGTACTTGTGTCAACCACTGACGTCACAAGATCTTAGCATGGATGCCCATTGGTTCACTCCTGCACAAGCCCCTAGTAGTCTAACATCTCGTCATGGATTTTCTTAGGATGATATTGGAAATGAGATGTTAGGTAGGCCAGTAGATTTTAGGCAGATAGGTGATTTCATCCATGGACTTCTACAACTTACAAGGGTGGGACAATATATTCCTCAAAGAGTAGAGGCATAGAGAATACTATGGCTTGGTAATGCAGATGCCCTCTCCCAAAAATGCAGTAATAATAAATAACAAAGTGGAGCCTGATTGTGGGCGTTCTGCTGATGCTCCTTCATTCCTTTTTCTCTGGTGGTCCATCTTTGAGAATAAAGATGAGGGGCAAGGTAGCCTCAGAGAGCACATCTTGCATCCGTTATTCTACTCAGCCATTCTTGACATGGCTGGTGGTGGTCTATTTTCCTTGTGGTGGTTGCTCCTGAGAGTTCTGAGTAATCGGTGTGTAGCAAAGTGACCCACATGTCACAACACCTTCTCGCTAAGTGTAACATGATGATCTCTATTACCACGTTAGCAAACTTACAATATTAATGTTTCTTTGGGCTACTGAGCAAAGCAATCCATAGACTCTGCATTCATATCCACTGAAAGCATAGCTACAAAATATTTCCATGAGCTATACTGCTGAGAGTTAATACTAGTTACAGGGCACTTACTCCACAGCACCTAAAAATTTTTGGTCTCTTTGTTAGAGAACCATGACTTGTGGTCAGGAAACCTTCTTCCATGGTTAAATTAGGGATGGCTTATAGGATTTTAACTCTACACTCTAGAGGATCAACATTCCCCCTCTGGATTGTATTGGTAAATAACCACTGATTGACATATCTGGAGAGGCTCTGGTGGATGCATGAGTATGGCAAACTGCACTGCAGATATGCTCTGCAGAACCAGTGGCTCTTTGCCATTTCTGAATGGATGCAGTATTCAGTTCCACAACTGCAGAGTTTACCACATTGATTTGTCAAGGTTGCAGAGAGAGCCAGCTTAAGCTATGCAATATTTGACTTTTCACTCCTTTGGTGTGACCATGAGGATAAAAGGAAAAGGACACGGCATTAGGTTCTCAGCACTCTGGTACCTCCCAGGCTCTGACCTGAGGTTCCCTGGGTAATGCTTTGTAGTCTACCCTACAAAGCATTACCCAGGGAACCAAACAGGCTATCTGGGAAACCATGGAACCACCAACAGAAACCGCTAAAGGGATGTGAGCAGTAACGTGTCAAAGAGGGGGGAATGCCCTTATAAAGGTCTAAGACAGGAGGCCATAGTGGAGGTACCTGGGAAGTATTTTGGGCAAGGGTCCTATTAAGGCACCTTGATCAGTAGTGGAGGTACCTATTCATTCCAACACAGCTACTTTGTACTGGGTGAGGGGCTAGGGTATTTCCTTGCCTACAATTCCCTCCCAGAATCGACAATGTACTGACTTAGCAGTATAAAGTTGACTATTGGAGATGGGAACTCCTTCCATGACACTTATCCAGCAAAGCACTTTGTAATTGTCGATGGCCAGTCTGGAAGGATCACATGTAAGTGTCTTACTTGTGGCTGTACCCGCACACATAATACAGATGGGTCCAGATGAGTGAAACTGCATGAGTAGATTTAAGAAGAATTAATTGTTACAAATTCAAATCAAGAGCCAGAGAAAAATGAAGTCTAATTCCCTCCTTCTCTGTAGCTCTTTTCATCTAATCAGCACCAAATTCAATGCATAATGCTCACAAATCTAATTTTCTCTTGTGTTTATCTAGGAGTGTTCTCAATACTTGAGAGCTGATACTAGGTTTGTGGATTTGCCCATCGTAAATGATTTGAAACTTCTTGATTAGGATACTACAATTCAATACCACTCTATTATTTGGCTATAAGGGGTATAGTTATGGGGCAGGACTGACCATGGCTTCTTGATGCTACATTGTATCAGATGTTAGACATAAGGTATAGAACTTAATGTTTGTCCAGCTGTATTTAAGTTTTGCCTTGGCTCTACTTGTTTCTATGCTTTACATCCTTTTGGGCTAGGAATGCTTATTCTCATGTTGCAAGTATAAAACCTATTTTTAGTCTTCAAATGGACTCTGGATGCCAGTCTGCCTTGAGTCTCAGGGAGGATAAAACCTTGGTTATTTGAAGAGTGCCCAAACTATTACACAATAGGCATTACTGAAGGTGGACTGAATGTGTGGTGAAATACGTGTGAACCTTTTGGGGGTGCAGAAGTAGCACGTGTTTAGTTTTAAGGAGAAGTCGTTAGCTTTCTAGTTGAAAATGGGTTGGTTTGTGATGGCTTATTTAGATTGGCAAATTTATTGGACTGGGAGTCACCCAAGAGATTAGCGGAGCATGTTTTTGTATGTGCCTGTGAATATTTGGGCAACATCAACCCATAGGCTGTGGGCATGTATGAAATAAAAGGAATAGGTTGAAAGCTTGCCAATGGAGACACATTCTGTCTGTCTCTCTGTCTGTCTGTCTGTCTTTTTTCCTCTCTCTTTCACCTCTCCCTTTCTCTCTCCCTCCCTTCCTCTCCCCTTCCTCTCCGCCTTCCTTCCTTCCTTCCTTTCTCCCTCCTTCACTACTTCTCTCCTTAACTCTCTAAAAGGAGAAGAGTTCATTTTAACTCAGTTAAAGGCACAGTCCATCATGGTGGGAAGTGAGCCCATTGCAACCATAATTAGAAACAGAGAGCATAGAGGGAGACTCTGAAAGAGTCTTGATGAGACCTGATAGGCTAGGGTCAGATGGAAGGGGAGGAGGTCCTCCACTATCGTGGACTGGGAAAACGGCATCAGAGGAGATGAGGGATGGTAGGATTGGGAAGGGCAGAGGGTGGGGCTACAGCTAGGATACAAAGTGAATAAATTGTAATAAATAAAAAAATTAATTAAAGAAAAACAGAGAGCAAGGCGTAGTCACTGATGATCAGCTCTATTTCTTACAACTATTAAACAATTTCTGCTCTCTGCTAAGGAGTTTATCACAATGGACTACTAACTCATTTTATTTTTCTGTCAAAAACAAAACAAAACAAAACACTAAAAGATGTACCCCAAGTAGCACCCAGAGGCTAACAATCACCTTCCTCTTCTCATGAGCAATCCAGTTCCCCACTAGACATTCTAGGCAAATGAGTCACCATGCTTATGGAGTCATAGACAAAGGGGCCAGCCAGGAGGAATAAGATAGATATTTGACAATTTAGTAAGAAGCAGTGTTGGCATCTCAGCATTTTAAATGTAAAATCTGTGTAAAATGTAATATAGAAGTTAGTTTTTTTCTTAGATTGTTCCTAACTCATCTTCCACTGGCCTTAACACTGCAGGAGGATAGGAGGATAGAAATAGTTTCTGCTTCCTCAAGTTTTTCTCTCATAAGTAGTTGTAGGAAAATGAGAAGAAATGTTTTATTTTCTTTATAAGGCTGTTGCACTATTAAGTTGACACATAACCAAAGAACTCACTCAGTGACAAGAAGTCGGAAAATACAAACCAGCTGCAACCAAATGAAGGTTCTTGGGGTGGGGGCAGAAAAATGAGTGCAAGTGAGAAGACAAGAGTTGCAGGAGGGGTGCCAGCTCCTGTCTCCACACTGCTCTGATCACCGTTCTCATCAATTATTTACACAAGGAAGATCTACTGTAAAATTAATCATGATATTCTGAATTGCTCCTTTACATTAATAATGAAAGAACTGCAGCAAATGCAAACAGACGCTGGCAATAGAATATGAAATAATATCTAACATGAAAAGGGAAGTGGCCTATTTAAGGGAAACACCAAGAAGCTAATTAGGATCCTCTCATGAGAGTTATGGTCCATGACCCAGATTGGCAGCCATTACCTGCTAAAAAAAAATTGTTGGTATCTGTTTCATCTGCAGTTGTTACATAAAGTAACATACAAAGCTGCCCCAACCCCTGGGAACCTGGGAATTTGAGAAAAATATGAATGGTTCCATTACAATTTAAGGATGGTTCATGGAAAAGATATCCCAGTCTGAAAACCTGGCAGGGCAAACACAAGCTCCTAGATGCAGTGGTTTCTCCTAATTAGAAATAGCATCCATGGCTCTCCCACACAATCAACCTTCATCCTTTCTGTGTATGAAGACCTTCTCACCTAAAACAGTCTATGAAACACTATTTTTCTTTTGAGTTACAGCATTTTGCTGGGCAGTGTCTTGACATCTTTGCTGCTTCTGTATCCTAGGATGATTTTTTGACATAGTATTTACCTTCAAGCATTTTCTGCGTATTTCAGGTGGATTTGCAATCATCAGTTTTGTATTTCCATGTACAGAATGACCTGAAGATATAAGGGTATATAGTAACATAGAACCTTTATTTGACAAGAATTTGAGAATATGGAAGATAATATTTTAAAAAGTCAGATTTTCATGCCAGGGAATGAAGAGAAAGTCACTCAACAACTTTGAGGTCTGCCATAGTCATTAGCTACTTTGGCACGCTGGGGGTGCTAGTTCAATGACTTGAATCTTTGGTTTTCTCCAGTGTAAATGGGGTGAACAGTATGCTTCTCTGACATCAGATTATCTGTGTTTTTGAATTGCCAGGGGTTTTGATCCTAGCTACCTGGTAAGGACATGGGTTCTGGGCCACTTCCCTTGAGTTTCAACCTTGCTCTGCAACGTGCTACTGCAACATTCTCCTCCGGTGACAACGTTCCAAACTGCTAGAGTGAGGGTGCCTCTTAGGAGAGTCTTCAAGAAGAGGCACAAAGCAAATGTTGGCTATCATTGCTCAGGAAATCATAAAGGATGAACCTGCAAAGTTTCAGGCCTATTGCTTAAAATTTTCAGGGGTAAGGTCTCAGTGGGTGTTATTGCCACCGCTGCTCAAGAATTACCATAAGAGCACAGGTTAATTCCTGTTTCCATTTCTACCTCACTGTTAAGTAGAAATTTAAAATGTTTTTTGATCCTCCTTTATATGCTTTATTTATTTAATATCTTAAAAATATTCTGTTGCTATATAACTATGTATAATTATATACAGGTTCATAATAGCCTGGACAATGCTGAGAAATAATGTTTTACCATGCTATAGTCAGAAAGCTTCAAATTTCCTTTACAAATAGCAATGGTTTTAACCACGGATCAATGAAAAAAGAAAATTTAACATTTTATCAAATCCGGAAGCAGATAAAACCACATATTTATTTCTGATCATCAGATGTTTAATGGTGGCTTGAACTCCACAGAAAGTGAGGAAAGGCTTTTGTGTTGGGATTGTTCACATATGATTTTCTGATAGTAATTTATTCTTCTATTATCTGTGTACAGATGGATGGCAGCCTGGCTAATCCAGGGTCCTGTATTCAAGGATCTCCTATTTTCTTTCCCAATGAATCATTTCTGTTTCTATGTCTTTGCATTGCAGGTAGAAGCTGCAGATGTGTGGCAGAATAGATGGGAGTATGAAAGATGATTCACACCTTCATGTGAACTAGGAACAAAGCCAACAACACCATAAAACCTTCCTTCTAGAGTTACCTTGTATACCACACCCTAACTCATCCATTTGTGGCATGCAAATTCATGGTATAAAACACGTCTAATAAGCAGGCAAAACCCCTGTTCTTCAGGGCATTCCATAACTGTCCACAGTCACAGGAGCTATAAACCAGAGGGTTGTAAATCAGTTCAAGAAAAATTAATTCTTCTCCACCTAGACAGCGTTGTTTTTTAGTACTTTGCTTCCCTGGGCCAGAAGAGGTTAAGGTTCTTGCAGAGCTGTTGTTCAGCTGTGTCTTAGGAAAGTTAAGAACATGAGAGTATGGTATAAACTCCAGTGTTGCTCTCATACAAAGTTGGGCTATGATTATTGAGAATAATTTAAAGCAAAATTTCTCAAAGTGTGTTCTAGGAAGGTATTAGAGGATAAGTGATAAAGAATGTATTCCATGGCCCCTCTGGGGCCTCTCTTTTGAGTTTGGAGAATTTGGGATCCTATGGGCTTAGCTCTGCCTTGTCCTGACAGGATTCCCAAGCATCTGCCGTATACCAGTGTACATTTCCCTTCAGCAATGAAAGGCAAGCAGGCGGATCCTGGTTCAGTGCATCCATCATTTTAGAATGACTTCTGTAATGTTGCTCTGAGAGATAATGCCTCAAACATTTTATTAAAGGAATGGAGACCTAGAGCTATCTTATTTCTGTGGATACTTCCAACTTATGATTTCTTCTTGGCCAAAACAGTCACCTGTGTTTCAGAGTTACATCATCTGGCAACACAAGCAACAACCAGATTTTATACCTCACAGTATTGCATGCTGGGAGCAACTGGAGACTTTGTATGCAGATACTTAGATAGTTTTAAATAACTGGACAGAATGTTCAGCATTTGAGGCCTAACACTGATATACTGGGGCAACTAAGAAATGAGTGGAACTTTAAAGAGGAGACTAAGGCTTGGGAAGGAATTCTGAGCATCTGTATGGAGCTTCACGTCTCACCTGAGCATCCCTCGTGTCATTCAATATTCTTAATTGGTCTCCCTACTTGCATCTTGACTTTCATTTATTTTCACAGCCTGTTCATCTGAAATAACTTGATTACAGGTTATAATCCTGATTTAAATGTTTTTATTCTTAAAGCTCATCAATGAGTCACCATTGACTTCACAGGAGCATCCATGCCTTTAACACTAGTTTGTAAGTGTTTATCTGAGCCGGGTCCTATGTATATTACATTCCCCTTCAGACCCTTTACTCTACTCCAGCTATTCTTAGCTTCTTTCTGGTCTTTCTAGGATCCACAGACATGTTTGAACTCAAGAGCCCTGGTGTGGTCTGATCTCTCACTAAAGGAAAGGCTGGATGCCTTTCCTTTAGTGTCTCTATGACTTTTCCCTCAACTCCTTTACCCTTTCCAGAAGTGTGGGCACCGCAAGGAAACCTTCTTTGCTGACCTTTCATCTACCTTGTCTCTTTCTAGCACTATTCAATTCCAGAATGTAAAATGATTTACCCTTTTGTTTTATTTATTTGTGCTCCTGGTAGAGCACAAACTTCACGGAAGCAGAGGCATGGGTTCCGTTTCCACAGCTGTGTCTTTAGTGCTTCAAAAAAATGCTAATGCGCAACGTCTTCTCTACAAACACTGCATTCTGGCTGGTTTGTGTCAATTTTACACAAGCTAGCATCGACAGAGAGGAAGAAGCCTCAGTTGAGGAAATGCCTCCATGACATCCATCTGCAAGGCATTCTCTCAATTAGTCACCAGGAGGGGAGGGCCCAGACCATGTGGATGGAGGCACCCGTGAGCTGGTGGTTCTGGGTTCTATAACAGTCTGAGCAATCCATGACAGAAAGCCAGTAAACAGCACCCCTCCATGGCCTCTGCATCAACTCCTGCTTTCAGGAGCTGCCCTGCTTGAGTTCCTGTCCTGACTTCCTTCAATAACGAAAAACAATATCTAGGTGTAAGCTAAATGAACTCCAACTTGCTTTTCAGTCAGTCATGCTGTTTTGTTGCAGCGACAGAAAACCTCACTGAAACTCTGTAAAACTACTCAGTAAGCATTCATTATACAATGAATGATAAACAAAATAAAATTTAATTACTTATTGATCTGTAGGCTATTACATCAGAGCTTCCAAAAGCATGGACTTTTGTTTTTATTCTATTTCTTGATCATTTTCATGAAGCATGGGCATGTTTCTCAGAATATCCTCATGAACATTTTAGAGAAGAAAAGGAGATAGCTCTGGGTCCATGAAGTTGATGTGCAGAAACATCTTGCTTAGGGGTGATTGAGACAGAGAGAAGAAGCATGCATGTGTGAAACACTTATATATCTTTGTGTGGGTTAGTGTGGGTATGAAGTGAGGAGGATCTGGGAGGAGTTGGGGCAGAGAAACTGTAATAAGAATATATTGTATGAAAAAAAGGTTTCAATAAGAATAAACTTAAAAATGAAATTGAAAATAAACAAAAACATCAAAGGTAGAAATTATTCATGCCTGGATAACAGGAGAGACAACTCAACAGTAGGAGTACCTTGTCTTTAGTCACATATCTGAGCAGAAAATCCTATCTGCTGCCCAGTATGTCATCAGATGCCTGGGAACTACTACTTAGTCTCGGACACTGTTGCATTGAACAGCGTAGTCTCCAGGGTAGACTGTCTCTACCCTGCTCTAGGTTTGTACTAGGTTTGCTCTAAAGTTTGAACTGATATTTTAGTTCTGTTATTTTACTGTGAATTTTACCTCTTCATTGAAGGAAGCCTCCTGGATATACAGCCAGGTTCTATATTTCATTGAGTTTTAATTCTCTTAAAATTTATATTCATTTTTTTTCCTGATCTCTGGTGGTCTCACTTCTGTCACCACCGAAACTCTTTCCTCAATTATTTGCATATTTTGTTACTCATGATTAAACGAAGCCATCATCTTTATTTAATTTACTAGGCTTGTGGGAGCCAGTAGCACACCAGATGTGTGCAATTAAGTTGACACCACAAGGTATCCCTGTCAGCAGCTTGCAGGACTCCAGTGTGCTCTGTTCTGTTTCTTTGCTTTCTACAGGCTTGTCTGGCAGTCACGTTGTAGGAAAACTGACCTGGAAAAATCAGAGGTTTTTTTATTATTTTTTTTTCCCTCAATTCCAACTGATCTTTGAAGTTTTCTGTCAGCTCACCTCCTTAGAAAGGGAGCAGCCATTAGTTATGAATATAAATTGCATCGCATCAGTTTTCGTTTAGAATAAGATACTAAAATTAAAGTCCTTCTTGAGCACATGTTTGTTTTCAGCTCCAACAATCACAGCCAAGATCTGAATCCTGGGGGATCTAGTCTATCTGTCTGAAAATGATTTTACGGTTTTAATGGGATGTGGGTAGAGGAGCAGAGCGACTTTTAATCATGATCAAGGCAGTTAAGCAGAAAAGAGGTGGTGGAAAGCAGGAGGGGCATTGTGCTTTTAATTACACAGGAGACAGGAGGGATCTAAGCAGGGTGACTTCTTGCAAGAAAGGTACTAGGGTTAATAAAATGTAACTGATAAGAAAAAAATAAAATGAAAAAAATAAAATAAAATAAAAGCCCTAACCAAACTGAAAAAAAAAAAAAAAAAAAGAAAGGTACTAGGAATTAAACAGACAACCCATACCATCACTGATTGTAGGACCTTCACAGGATGACCATGGCACTGAAAGAAGGCAGCTCATTAATACTCAGATATGGGCTGTGCAGCTTTATAATTATCTCTTTGCACAGCCCTTGCTGAGTTTGTGATTGGTGACTTACAGGAAATTACATGAAATAGTTTTTTTTTTTTTTTTTTTTTGCAGAAGGAGCTAGAAGTTCTTAGTCAAAGCACTTGCCATTGGGTCCAAGCGAAGCAGGTTGTGTCAAGAGGGCTGGGAAATCCAGCAGATTTAAGGCAGTTGAGCCAAAATTGCCCCCATAGGGTAAAGGAAAGCTGTGAAGTTGAGCAGGAGATGGAGGGTAAAGGGTGTCTGAAGGCAGGCTGAGGTTGTACCTAGGCTGCTTGAAGCAAAACAAAGATGAATCCAGAGGTAGATTAAACTACTAAATGCAGAGAAAAATTCTAAACACTGGAGTCACAGTGAAAATGGATATTTTTACCCAAGTCATCGTGCAGCATGCATTGAGTTAAATGCAGTGGAAATTCATGAGCAGTGTGTGTATATGTGTGTGTATACTAAAATTGAATAGAAGAATATATCCATATGTATTTCATGAATTGATGTTATATATGGCAAGCTAATAGTATTTGGAGGATACCACTTTCTACAAAAGAAAATGCTATACAGAATTTCTTCATACACTGGTATTTGTTCATCTACATATCATCTATTTTTCTTTCAATCTATGTTTCTATTTCTCTTAACATATATATGTATGCAAAGAGACAGATATATGTAAAGACACACACACATATATGTGAAGAGACATACAGATATATCTTCTGGTTTAAGGTGTTGGAGATTGAATGCCCTTGTGCATGATAGGCAAGCATTATAACGCTGAGCACTGAGCCACATCCTCAGCCCAGGCTCACTTCTACACAATCTTTCTTTAAATGTGTCATTTACGAATTCATTCATTCGTTTGCTTGGTTATTTATTTTGGTTTTATTGTATGCATACCAGCATTTTATCTGAATGTACATGTGCATGCCATGTGCATTCCTGGGGCCCGCGGAGAGCAGAAGAAAGTGCTGGAGCCCTAGAACTGGAGTGAGCCATCCTGTGGGATTTAACAGAACCCTGAACCTCTGTAAGAACACTAAGTGCTCTCAGTACCGAGAGATCTCTCCAGCCCCTCCTCTGACATTTCACAGCATCTGTCAAAACAGGAGTCCCCGAGTGACTTCCATGTCATGACTTGTCATAACAGTGAATGAGTACACTGAGAATTGCCATCAGAGGGCTTAAGGTTACAATGATACAAAGCAGAAACATGAAGAAATTCATGAAAGAGGCATGCCTGAAAAAAAAAATGTTAAGATTTTATATCATATGCCTAGAAAACTAGTATTACTTGGGAAATGTCAAGTTCTTTTTATAGTCTATGGTTTCCTCATGTTTATAATGATGTGATTACATTTGTTTATCTATAGGGAACCTTTTCTGGTACCTACATGATTCTTCTTGCAGACTAATAAGATATATGGTTTTCAGATCTACTTCTCAGCATATTGGGACTTAGGGAGTCACAAGTGCATCATGTGATTTGGTTTAAACATTACTATTTATACAGATTTCCTGGTTTTGTGTGTACATATCTGTACACATGAATGTCTGAGACAATTAGTCTTTAGTGCATCCCACTAAACCATAAATTGAATCTGTTACCCTATCACAGTGAGGGAATGGGATGCTAGCAATTGAATATATTTCCCAAAAGATACTTGTAAAGCCAGAAGATATGCGAAGCCCATAGCACAAATCTAAATGTCTAGGAGTTTCTACTCTGAACTGCTACACTTGTCTACATCTGCCATTTCTAGATTGCTGGAACTTTCATCTGCCTCTCTAAGGTAAAAAAA
Source organism: Psammomys obesus (assembly GCF_907164565.1). Classification (NCBI taxonomy): domain Eukaryota; kingdom Metazoa; phylum Chordata; class Mammalia; order Rodentia; family Muridae; genus Psammomys; species Psammomys obesus. Next base: position 2,541,325 of record NW_026590681.1, read on the forward strand.
GCAAAGGCCATGGAATGGGATGCAATTCAGTTCAAGCTGTTGGAAACGGCCTCTTCTGTCTCACTTTTAGATCTAACTTAAATAAGCTAATGTAAACTGAATCAACATCAATTTTATGTCAAAGATATAAAAATGGCTCTCTCTACATAGGAGGTTCTTCAGTGACAAGATGTTTATGGTGTTTTTTTTTTTTATTGGTACAAGTGTGAAACACTTTAGTGAATTTTAGAGAATTGAACACAGTAACATAAAAATGCCCTTGCTACAAACATGGTTGAGCAAATGTCTTTGTTGTGTACTTGAGCCCCTTTTGGATATATGCCTAGGAGTGGTATAGCTGGAGGTATACCACTCTTGAGGTAGCACTATTCCTAATTGTCTGAGAAAGCGCCAGATTGATTTCCAAAGTGGTTGTACATGTTTGAATTCCCACCAGCAATGGAGGAGGGTTCCCCTTTCTCCACGACCTCTCCAGCATGTGTTGTCACTTGAGTTTTTGATCTTAGCCATTCTGGTGGGTGTCAGGTGAAATCTTGTAGCAGCTTTATTCATAATAGACAGAACCTGGCAACAAACCAGATGTCCCTCAGTTGAGGAATGGACACAGAAATTGTGGTACTTTTACACAATGGAATACTACTCAGCAATTAAAAATGAGGAAATCATGAAATTTGCAGGCAAATGGTGGGACCTAGAAACAATAATCCTGAGTGAGGTATCCCAAAAGCAGAAAGACACACATGATATATACTCACTTATATAGACCTATACGATAGGATAAATATACTGAAATCCATACACCTAAAGAAGATAAACAAGAAAGAGGACCCAGGGTACGATGATCAATCCTCACTTAGAAAGACAAATGGGATGGACATTGGATGTAGGAGCAAACAAGTAACAGGACAGGAGCCTACCACAGAGGGCTGCTGAAAGAATCTACCTAGCAGTGTATCAAAACAGATATTAAGACGCATAACCAAACCTCCAGCAGAATACAGAGAACCAAAAAAAAGAAGGGGGAGTTAATATGACCTGAAGAGGATAGGAGTTCCACAAGGACCAAATATATGTAGGCACAGCGGTCTTTTTTGAGACTGTTTCTCCAAACAAGGACCATGTATGGATGCAAACTAGAGCCCCTGCTCAGATGTAGCCCTTGGTAGCTCAGTATCCAAGTGGGTACCCTAATAAGAGGAACAGGGACTGTTTCTGACATGAACTCAATGGTGGGCTCTTTGACCTCCCCCCTCCCCCCCAGGGAGAAGCAGCCTTGCTAGGCCACAGAGGAGGACTTTGCAGCCAGTCCTGAAGACACCTTATAAACCAGTATCAGATGTAAGGGGAGGAGGTTCTCCCTTATCAGTGGACTTGGAAAGGGGCAGGGAGGAGATGAGGGTGGGAGGGTGGGATAGGGAGGGAAAAAGGGAGTGGGATTAAAAAATATATTTTTTCAGTCTTTTTTTTTTTTAAAAAAAATGCCCTTGTAACATAGCCAGATGAGATTTGTCTCAGTCACAGCACAAGGTTCCAGGTGGAGTGTAAGGGCTTTTTAATGTCTGAAAATGCATTTGCCCCACATGCCAGGTCTGAGGAGAAAAAATAGAATAAAAGCATACATTTATCTCAAGAGACATAGAAAAAAATGTGATAACACCCTGTATCTCTTTGTGATAATAATCCTCAATTAGATAAGAGTCACCTATGAAAAAATCAGTGCTGTAATCATTGTGAGAGACTATATACTTCTCAATTCAGTAGCAAATGACTATGTCTAAATTTACCATTTCTATGAAGCAGTAAGAACAGTGCCATCCACTCTGTTTAAGGCAATTAGGAAATAAATTGAATACAATGCATCCAGATTTGAGAGGAATTGATAAACTTTTCTGTATTTTTAGGTTACATGGTGTTATAGACACACACATACACTCACACACACAAAATTATTTGAAACCCCATTAAAAATCTAGCAGACCTTATCACACTACAAGCTATAACATTAACACAACATATTCTGTACTTTGGCCAGCAGGAAGAAATTAAGAAGAAATATTCCATCTTTAATAAATACAAGTAATAGTAAAAATAGGTACAAGTTTAATAAATAACTGTGAAAAATCACACTGAAAACTGCTAACTTTTATGTAAAGAGATCCAAGGAGGCCTAATGAAATGGAATGTTACTCCAAGTTCACAACACAAGAGTCCATGTTTGAGATGGAATTATCCTTCATGCTCCTGTTTCTCATTCTTAACTCACATAAAAATTAACTTCAAAGTGAACCAAGCCTATTTTTAATATGCGAGCTTACAAAAATCTTAGGAAAAGCATAAGGCTAAAAGTTCATGGCTCCTTAGTCAGCAACGATAACTTATACAACCAGACATGCAGTAATAAAAGAACCTGATAGAATTTAACATTGCTAAATTGAAAAGACTTTATGATTCAAGGATAGCGCTAACAGAGGGAGAGACAGTTCACAGGATGAATACATAAAGGACTAATTTAACCATACAATAAGACAAATAAACCAATTGAAATGAAGACAGGGCTGCAATAGATATCCCTACAAAGCAGATGAACTTTACACTCTCAGAAACATTATCCAACAGAGGGATAATGTGTGTGTGTGTGTGTGTGTGTGTGTGTGTGTGTGTGTGTGTGTGT
>NW_026590681.1:2544005-2553136 GCF_907164565.1 Psammomys obesus
TGTGTGTGTGTGTGTGTGTGTGTGTGTGTGTGTGTGTGTGTGTGTGTGGTGAATGATTGTATGTGCATGCATGTTCACGTGTGTATACCTATCTACATCTGATCATATACAGAACGTAGTGTTTTAAGTCATCTTAACGCACAGTGCTATGGTTAAAGACACACACACATACACACACACACAAACACACACATACCACTATGCTTGGAATTCACATGGAAGCTGAACTCGACTCCTCAGGCTTGAAGAAAAAGCATTTGCCCACCGAGCTAACTCTGCAGCCCCCATCAGAGTGTTGTAAATCCAAATCACAACCAGAAGTCCTCTCATACCCTGTGGGAGAGTCTGAAAGACAACTAGCATTGGTGATGGAGGAGCCTGAGTCTTCCTGCATTGCCAAACACCCTGACATTTTTCTAATGCTTAGACACAGATTTACCTTTACGATCTATTAAGTATATTCTTAAAAACATGACCAAGATAAATCAAAATGCAAAATTAAAAAAATACAAAGATCATGTTACTTCCGTGCTATACTAGAAAGTTAGTACTAAGGCCTTTGAAGAACCCTGGACAGGGGTAATTGTGGCTGGCAGGCATGGATGCCCTATGACACACAGTTAGTGCCAGTTCCATTTTTCCAGGCTGCTGAAGAGTGTTTTCAGATAGACAGTGAGAATGTACTTGGATTTAGAGGAATCAGAGTAAGAGCTGAACTTCATGGTCCCCTCAAACACATGACTTAGACATGAGGGATGAATGAAGCTGACCTTGGGGAACTGTGGGAATGATGTTGCTGAGTGCCCTCCCTCTTCTATCACAGGATCATCAGCATCACTCAAGACTTGGTAACTAACAAGGGCCTTGGGCATATTGCCTTTGTGTGTCCATTTTTCCTAACCATATATCAAAGTTTATTATGAACACAATGTATGTTTCAATATGTTTTTATACAAATGTGATTTTGACCTTAAATGCCATGCTTTCTCTTATTTCCAAAGAAAGTAAGACATTTTGTGGACTCCTCAACATATGGTATTTCCCAAAACAATTTCCATGTGTAACAGTGACTTTTGTTCTTCTGGAAAGCACATCATCATTCAGACAAAAAGATAGCCTACAGAATGGGAAAAGATTTTTACCAACTCCACACCAATAGAAGGCTAATAGTCAAAGTATATAAAGAACTAAAGAAACTTAATATCAAAACAACAAATAACCCAATTAAAATGGGATACTGATCTAAATAGAGAATTCTGCATAGAGCACATTCAAATGGCTGAGAAATGCTTAAAGAAATGTTCCTCATTCTTAGCCATTAAAGAAATGTGATGCAAAACTACTTTGAGATTCCATCTTCTAAATATTAGAATGGCTAAGGCCAATAACACACGTGACTGCTCATGCAGGCAAGGTTGTAGATAAAGGAGAACACTCCTCTATTGCTGGTGGGAGTGCAAACTTTGGAAATCTGTATGGCAGTTCCTTAGAAAGATGCAAAACTTTCTATCTCAAGATCCAGCTATCCCACTCTTGGGCTTATCCTCCTTCATTCTGTCACAAGAAAACTTTCTTAGCCATGTTCATTGCTGCTCTATTTGTAACAGCCCCAAACTGGAAACAATATGAATATCCTTTAAGAGAAGAATGAATACAGAAAATGTGATACATTTAGACAATAGAATATTGCCCACCTCTTTAAAAAAAATGATATCATAAGATTTGCAGGCAAATAGATTGAACTACAGAAAATCATCCTGAGTGAGGTAACCCAGACTCAGATAGATATATATGGCATTTATTTACTTATATCTGGATAGTAGCTATTGAATAAATGATAACCAAGCCATAATCCATCGACCCAGAGATTAGACATAGAAAGGGGTGGTCTCCTTTCGATGGATCTCCCAAGGAAGGGGAAATAGAATAGATTTTATGGGTAGTCTGAAGATCAGGAAAGGTCAAGAATAGGAAGATTATGTGGGAAGTGTGGGCGGTGGAATTGAGGAAGGGAATGAGAAGGGAGAAGCTAGAAATGAAGAGCATTTGAGTGGCAGTATAGAAACGTAGTGCAGTAGAAGTTTTGAATTAAACATGAAAGTGATCCAAAAGAATTCTCCAAATGAGGAAGACAGAACTCCCACTGGCCTCTGGTCACCAAATTCCAGTGCTGGAACTAGGTTTCATCCAATTGAGTTGTTGGCTAAAAGGGTCCGATAGAACCCCAAACAACCCAGACTGTTACCAAGACAATAGTTAGCTATTGCTATTTTTGTTCTTCTCTGATGAGAGGCAGAAGAAGAGTAGAGTAGATCCAGATGGGAGAGAAGGTAGAAAGTGATGAAAAGGAATAGAAGGAGAGGAAACTGTATTCAGATTATATTGTACGAGAAAAGAATCTATGTTTAATAGAAATGACAATGTAATGACTCTTTATTCCTACACCTGATTTGACCTAGTGATTAATTGTTCTCCAGCTACATACACCTCCAACATACACACACATTCATAGGCATGCATACACAGATACACATACACACGTGTACACACTCTGGCACACTGATGACAACTCTTCACCTTTTCAGGTACCAGTTAGCTTTCTCTTTTGTAGATTGGTTCCTTTCTATTTATAACTTTTTCTCTCCCTCAGTGTCTTGACACATATCCCTGGCAATGCTAGGATCTGTTTTCGTACAGCCAGAGAGTGGTGAACAGCACGTGTACAAAATAAATTAAAATCATATTGATGTATAACTAAAGCAAAAACCTCAACCAAGTAGAATTTTCTACTTATATTTTATAAATAAAATGAGTAAAACGGGATCTGGTTAAAAATTGAAGATCTGGGAACACATGCAAAGTGTTCTAGTGATGGTAAAATAATTCTTTCTCAAGATCCTTTCAAGTCAGAGAGTTTTGTTGCGCCTCCTTCCACATGTGAATTCTTACGCTGTGTAAATCTATTTTTCTAAGAAGGAAAGCCTCAAGTCCATGCAATTCACTTCACAAGGCAAGCAAAAATCATTTCAAAGCATAAAGATGCCAATAAAAGAAAACTGTGAAGCAAAGAGACCAAGATGTATTTAAAATAAATATTAGTAAACCTAGCAGAGTACTGTCTTGGGAGCTAGTGTGCTGAACGAGGAAGATCCAAACATGAGGTGAAACCACAGCTTCTTGTTTTAGAGTCCCCACCACATAAATAGGTCAAAGACACACATCCCAGTCAATTAGGATAAATTGTATGGAAAACTCCAATTCTGATTCTTAATAGAAACACTTGGAAATACAACAATTGTCATAAAACATTTTGGTGACAATAACCATATGGAAGCATCACCTTAAAGTTACAGGACAACATTCAAGATGTGACCACCAAAAAGCAAACTGAAAACCCACACAACTATCTTATGATAAAATATCTTATACAGAAAAAAAAAAAAAGTCATTCAGCTGGGAGATAATGTTCCTGTGCCTAGAGGAAATAAGAGGTTCTGGGTTTGATATCCCAGAATTTTTTCTTCTCTTTCTCTCTCCATATATGTTTATATTCTATCTATAATATACACATAACCTACTATGAATACACAACATAGAATTGAACCATATATACTCAGTGGATTCTTACCTATGTGACTTCCCAACACACCAAATAACCCTAAGGATCACTGGTACTTCATATTTTGTTTATTATTCTCTTAGCACATGACTAGTAATCATTGTACTGGTCAATTTTGCATGCTTTCTGTTTATATTATCATATTGTTCACAGTTTTGCACTGTATTTAAAGGCCAGTGCAGCCTAAGATCCCCTCATGTTGTTAATACTTGAAAATAGCCCTTTTTTTCAGTTTCACTACTGATTACTTTTACAGTGTTTGGATGAGCCTGGGTGTTGGTTTCCTCTGTCCACATATAACTGAGGCTATTTTGCTTCTGGGCTTTGAAGGTGTTTGTGAATGCTCTTGGGTAAATTTTCTGAAACACTCTGCAAGTATGTGTGAAAATTCTGTGTGGATGAGATGGTCTATAAATATGTTCTGTCTAGGAAATATTAGGGCAATTATACTCAAAATTGTACATGCACTCAGGATTTCGTCCCTCCAGTTTTTCTTCTGGAAGTGGGATAAGATTGCTGCCCTGAGCACTGTTTGTCTTCCTTGCATCTCAACCTCTAACTCACTGTTTCTCTTTTGACATTAAAATATATTATCAATTCCTTGATCATTTCATGTAATATTTTGATCATATTCACCTCCTCCTTATACCTTCTAGGTCCACCCACACCTCCCCCAAACCCTCAACTTCATGACTTCTTTTTATTTTTAAGATAACTTTGCATCTCCAATCTGTGCTACCCATACACTCCTGGGTGTGGGGTCATCAATCGGAGCTACAGTGTTAAATTAAATGAACTTATTTTGCCCTTTCTTCTCCCCCCTAAAAACATTTTGTTGTTGTTTTGATTCTATCATTTGGCCCTTTCTCCTTTTCACTGTTCATAGCACTAAAGTTTCAAAGTCTAAATTGGTCACTGCCTCTCCCCATTGGTTTAGCTCTGACATTCCCATTCATCACCTTTTCTATCTACAATTTTGTTCTCAATTTAGCATTTCCATGTAGCTTCATGAATACACATTTCCCCATAGAACTACATTATTTACTCCCTTTTCTCTGATGAGTGTCAGAGAAAAATCACTTTTCATTCATTTTGACTGATTTTTTAAACTTCAATTGCTGGGATATTTGAAAACATTCAAATGAAATTTCCCAGAACTGATTCCAGCTGCTCACTCATAATTAGGGGCAAACTTCTTGTCAGAAAATGTCCTGCATGTTACACATTGGAAGAGCTTAAGGGTGATGTTATTGTAAAATAATAAATAAATAAATGGATAAATAAATAAATAAATAAATAAATAAATAAATAAATAAATAAATAAATAAAGGAACATTTTGATTGGCCATGTCTGCAAATCGACTCTAGCTTGTACTAAATTCCCTTTTCTTCCCACAGTGTTATGTCCTTTTCAAAGGTCCAATAAGAATCTTTCTCATTGCAATGAAGGTCTAACTAGACACAACAAGTTTATAAGCACAGCCAGGCCAGAAATTTCACCATTGAGAGTTCCTTGCCTCTGATTGGGTAAGAAATATGTGCCCTGAGACCAGAAGTGCTGTCTGGCATGTTGCAAGATTCTGGTGAACTTTGTCTGGGTATCTGATCAAGTCCTGTTTGGTGTCATGCAACTATACATGGGAAAGAATGACAGTTTTATGTGTATCTGAAAATCTGTAAACCTAGAAGTCTTTGCAGTCTATACCTCCACTTAAATTTATAGAGCTCGAACTGTTGGAAACATGTTGTGTGGTTCTAGCTTTTCCATCTCCAAAGAAGAACACAGAGACAGATCCTTCCACCCAGATAGATAAAACTGAGCTAACATTGGCCTCTATGGGCTCCAACAAGCTTCCAGACAGAAGCAGATGATCTTAGGTTCTGTGAATATGTAGGTAGGTTTTTGTTTTTGTTTTCCTAATCATCATTAATCGTCACTTCTCAGTGCCTTTGTATAAATGTGCCAGGTTTAAAAGAAAATCATGACATTGACAATAATGACTTGTTAATCATAACAGTGTGGGACAAATTTAATTGGTCATACCTGTACTGTAGCGTGATTAACCATGGAAGGTAGAAGGGAGGTGTTTTAGTGGTTGTTTCTCCCAGCTGTAAGCTCCAAGAATAATGGCTCAGCCTCAAAATATATTTACAAAAACCTAAGCCATACAGCTAGGCTCCTTCCCTGATTATCTCATAACTTAATAACCTATTTATTCTACCCCAAGTACTACCATGTGGATAGTCACCTCTGCTCAGGTACCATGCATCTGTTCTCACATCTTCATGGGTGACTCCGGCTGCCTGGCTCTATCCCAGGATCATTTCTGCCTACCAGATGTCCTACCTTCTATTCTACCTTTTCCTAAGGACCAGAGGTTTTTATTGATAGGTGTTATATGCAGACAATACACAGATATTCTCTTTACAGTGAGGTGGAGGGTGAAAGTATCAAGGTGACCAAAGACCAAAAGGCATACTCACGGTTTCTTCTCATGCAAACACTAACTGAGATTAGAAGAGAAGGACCATCATCCAGGCTTCCTAGAGAGATTCCCAGTTGGTTCCTTGCCACTGTGAAAGCGTTCCTTGCCAGCGTTTAATTTTTTTCTTTTAGGTTGTTTACTTTTATTTAATGTATTTGAGCACTTGCCCGCATGTATGTATGAATATGTGCCATATGAACACCTGGTGCCTGTGGAGGCTAGAAGAAAGAGTTCCGGATTTTTTGTAACAGGAATTGGGGACACTTGAGCTGCCATGTGGGTTCTAAGAACTAAATCTGGATCCTCTAGCAGCCAGTGCTCCTAAACTCTGAGTCATCCCTTCAGACCTATGCATGCAGTCTTTAGAAACTACATGTCCTTAGAGCTCTGTCCAGTCATTTAGCACTCTATCCCTCTTTTAAGACAGGTGAAAATGAGCACAGCTGCCATGTTTCATATTTTCTCCAGAGGAGACATTTTTGAGGATGGATGGTGTCAATATTTGTTTACGGGAGTGAGGTAGAAATAATGACAAGTCCAATGGCCACTGTCCTCACATTTTACATTAATCCTGGCAGTCTGACAACATGATGGGCCTTCTGGGAATTATGTTAAGTGAAAAAGTCATGTATAAAAAGACATAATCTCAAGGGCAAGAAAAGTCTGATTTACAGAAGGAGAGAGCAAATGGTAGTTGTCCACGGATGAGGGATGAGAGGAGATGCGGGCAAGGTGCTTGACTTGTGTGAGGTTTTAGTTAAAGAGGATGTGTGTGTTTGTGTGCTGAACTTCTGGGCAAAGAATGGCAGTTAGCTACACGATACTGCAGACTGAATCTGTTAAAGCACCAATCTTAAGACTCAGCATACACACACACACATACACTACACATAAACAAGATAAAACGTGAAAATCAATCACACTGTACACTTTATCGGTCTAACTTAAGTGTCCCTCTCTCTCATCAGCCACACTTCAAGAAAGCTGGGGCAGAATGGATTATCAAATAGCAATGTTTCATTTTAAACGAAATAATAAACTACACATATTTGATTGTGAATACGATTTAAAGATTCCAAAGGTAAAATTTAACCTAGAATTAACAAAAACTTAGATTTCAAACATCAGGGACCTAATTTTATATTTTAAATTTAATATTCATTTCTTTATAAAGTATGCCGTCAATACTTTTCATCAGCTTTGACTGTAAAGCAAGCCGAAGAACATTCTGGTAACTTGCCCATGCTCATAGTTAGGAGAAAGCAGAGCTGTGTTTCCACCCCGGCAGTGCAGAGAACACGTTCCCTCATTTTCTGCTTGGCCTCAGGCAGCTGGAAAGGAGGCCCATGTATGCATTTCAGTCCTTCATAGTCACGCTGCTTTAACACATGGACCTCACTTGCATATGAAGTAAGCCTTAATTTAAAAGAATTTGTCATTTAAATCTTTTGCAAATTAACTTTTAATACCAACCTACTATATGGTTATCATAGTAAAGCAATAAATGGATCATCTGTCCATTTCTTAGTTGAGGAATCCTAAGGTTTTAAATCATTCTCTGAAAATTGTGTCTGTCGAGTATCTAAGAAATGGTCAATTTGTTATTTAGATTTAGGCTTGATTAAATTGATTTAAGTTTAATTTTACTCAAAAGCCCCTGTATGTAACTGATACTCGATGGTGTAGATACCTAAGGATTCCTTCTGCTGCTACTGTCTGCCCTTCATTAAAACCGGGCTTGAAAGGGGCAGGGAGAAGATGAGGGAGGGAGAGTGGGGTTGGGAGTGAAGGAGGGAGGGGGCTACAGCTGGGATACAAAGTAAATAACCTGTGATTAATATAAAAAATAAATAAATTTAACAAAATGGGCTTTCAATTTGTTCGATTGTGTTGTGTGTCAAATACTGTGTGCTCTGTCCATCTGTCATGCTGACCTCAGGAGGGACTTGTGGTTATCTTGTTTCATAGACAGGGGATGGCAGTGACTTAGCTGCCCTCTCAGAGTTGCCAAGGTGAGGCTGGGGTCTCCAGGCAAACTCAAGTCTCACATCCACCACACATTCTCTGTGTCTGGGAAGCAGGTGTTGGGTACCTCACGAGCAGAGAACATGTGTCCGTCCCAGCTGTCTCTGTGTATGACTCATGCTGCCTCTCCTTCCTTTGAAAATTCTGCTCTCTGAATTTTGATTCCAAACACTTTCAGTAATGTTTTTTTATAATATACTCTTTATTATTATTATTATTAGTTATATTTTATTAACTTTGTATCCCAGATGTATCTCACTCCCTCATTTCCTCCCAATCCCACCCTCCCTCTCTCATCTCCTCCGTGCCCCTTTCCAAGTCCACTGATAAGGGAGGACCTCCTCCCCTTTCATCTGATACTGGTTTATTAGGTATCTTCAGGACTGGCTGCAAAGTCCTCCTCTGTGGCCTAGGAGAGCTGCTCCTCCCTTGGGGGTGGGGAGGTCAAAGAGCCCATTGAATTCATGTCAAAAAGAGTCCCTCTTCCACTTATTAGGGTACCCCCTTGGATACTGAACTACCATGGGCTACATCTGAACAGAGGTTCTAAGTTATATCCATACATGGTCCTTAGTTGGAGAAACAGTCTCATAAAAGACCCCTGTGCCCAGATATATTTGGTCCTTGTGGAGCTCCTGTCCTCTCCGGGTCATATTAACTCCCCCTTCTTTCATATGATTCCCTGCACTCTGTCCAAGGTTTAGTTATGAGTCTCAGCATCTGCTTTGATACACTGCTAGGCTTTCAGTTATTTCTGCAAATCAAAGAAATCTACTCCTTCCTGGCAATGGCACATGCCTATAATCCCAGGACTCTGGAGGCAGAAGCTGGCAGATCTCTGTGAATTTGAGGCCTGCCTTGTCTACAAAGTGAGTCCAGGACAGCCAAGGCTACACAGAGAAACCCTGTTTCAAAAAAAAAATAAAAGAGAAAGGAAGGAAGGAAGGAAGGAAGGAAAGAAAGAAAGAAAGAAAGAAAGAAAGAAAGAAAGAAAGAAAGAA
>NW_026590681.1:2553146-2579183 GCF_907164565.1 Psammomys obesus
GAAAGAAAGAAAGAAAGAAAGAAAGAAAGAAAGAAAGAAAGAAAGAAAGAAAGAAAGAAAGAAGAAATCCATTCTCAGAAACTATAAGGATCACCCCGGTTCTAGAGATCCATTTCAAGAGCAGGGAGGGGCTGCAGGAAGATTCTGAGTTTACACTGCGGGAGTCATTGAGCAGGTGAGGATGTGTGAACACTAAGCCACAATCGATACGTTAGCCACGTGTTGCTAGTTAAATTTTCCTCGGGTGAATGTTTGCACCACTGTGGGACCGCTCCATCAAGTAAGATGTGTCACCAGAAACAACACAAGGATTTCTCTTTGTCCTTAATGTGGCTAGAATTGATTTTTCTAAACGGCTCTGAAATGTATGCTTTCATTTTATAATCCATCCTAAGTGTTTTAAAATAAAAGAACTATCAAATCACTTGGCAGAAGGAGGCCTATTGATGCCCGGAAAGGGCAATTTATATTCAGTTGGCACCCTCGCAAGCACCATGATTGATATCATTCAGATTTGAGACCCAGAGTGATAAATAGTGACGCGTGGCTAAGAGCTATACTTCAGGGCTCGCAGACCCCTGGTGAGTTATTGTTTTGTTTTGCCCCTGGTTCTTGCAGGCTGAAAACTTTGTTTTCATAAATTAATCAGTGATGGTGTTTTGCATTTCTGAGTTGCTGCCTTTCTCTAAGGCTTTTACCCTCAGCCTGTTTGCTGAGTGGCACACTTTTCAGCTGCCCAAAGAAATACAAAACAATGAGAAAATCAAAAGGTTTTCTGTCCGCTATCACTGCAAATAAATATGGAACTCTTTCAAAGCTTCCTTGAAAGGAGTTTCTAAAATGATTTTAAGACATTGAATACATATGAATGGTGCATTTTTGAAAGTATGCAAATTAAGCAAATGATAAGCAGAATTCCCTATCTCAGTTACCTATTTTAAGGAAAATAAAGAACTAATAAAACATTCCCTTTGAACATATCCATCTGATCATTGCAGATTTCTTTGTAATCCTTCTCCTGTCAAAAGTAACCACTGTGCTGAGTTTGGGGATTAATAATACATGTATTTGTTTAAGTGTTCTGTATCCTGTGTAAATGGAGTCACTCCATGTGGAATTTTGTGATTTACCCTTTTCCTTTGTGGAGTGGTCACAGGCACTGCCTAAATCTCCATTTGGTAGAAACTCGATCCTCAACCCTGCACCACTGAGATGTGGTGGATCATAAGGAAGGAATCCTGGGAGGGCTTGTTACCAGCAGGAGCGCACTATGGAGGGGCAGCTGCACTCCATACCCTTCCTATTTCTTACCCCTTTACTTGCTTCTGCCATGACATACCCCCTCCGTCAAGGAGAGAGGCAGCACAGCCACAGACTGAAACCCTTAAAAATCATGAACCAGTAAGACCCTCTTTCTCCTTAAAGATTATCTTAAGAATTTAATTGGAACTAAGTGGCTGCCTCTTTGATCACCTCCCCCCAAGGGAGTGGGGAATAGCCTTACCAGGCCACAGAGGAGGACAACGCAGGCACTCCTGATGAGACCCGATAGACTAGGGTCAGAGAGAAGGGGAGGAGGACCTCCCATATCAGTGGACTGGGGAAGGAGCATGGGGGGAGAAAAGAGAGTGAGGGCAGGATTGGGAGAGGAGGAGGGAGGTGGCTACAGATGGGATACAAAGTGAATTAACTGTAATAAATAAAAAAGAATAAAAATAGAGGCTGGAAAAGAATTTAAATGACAGAAATCTGACTAAAACAACATTTTTGCAATATCCATCCATGTTGATACACGACTATAATTTATCTTATTGTCATTACTGCATATGATTCCATTGTATGAACATGTTACAATTTATCACTTATAGTCAGTGGATCTATTTTCTCTCTATAACAATGTATGTGACCCATTATGATATGCAACTTCATCTATGAACAGAGTTTTAATACTTTAATGAAAAAAAAACATTTCTTTAACTTCGGTTTGAAGTATTTCTTTAACTTTAGTTTGACTTTAATTGTTAACTTTAATTGTTAACAAATATATGTTTGTGTATAGCATAACATTTAGAAAGCTAAACGAGGAAGGAAAAGAAAACAAAACAAAACAAAAAACCCAAATGCTCACTCATGAGTTCAGGACACAATATATTGTGTAAGACCTTTGTGTGCTCACAAAACACACATATTTTCTATATCAAATAAATCCTGAAATGGGCAGCAGCCATTCATGGTTCCATGAGGATTATTGCATTACTGGGAAATTTGAGTTTTAGATCATTTCTTTCGGTGTTTGAATAGTTTATAGGCTATAGTCTATGTAAGTTCTATTAAATTTTGTGTATTTTTTCTTTAAATATAAATTTCAGTTTGCCAAATACATTGTTAAAAATATATAAAAATAATAATTTCAACTTCTCTGATAATTTTTTGGAATACTGATTCATCATCCTTGCCTTTTAAAGAACAACACATTAGGAATATTTTAAAAACATGGGCAAATTTGCTCTTCGCACACACTGTATGTAGTAATTCTAAAATGCATCATTGTTTCTGCATAAATATACTTAGTTTAAGAAATCTTTAGATTTCAAATCCAGAGCATGCTGCTAGCAACAGTATAGATAATGCTCATTTCTCAGGCTCATTTTTTGTCAATGATTCTAGAATTCATAGAGGAATTCCACCTTGTATTTAGGTTTGTATATTCCCAAACTCTTCCTGTGTGTCTTGGCCTTTCATGACCTGACACTTCTTAAGAGTGATGATTGGTGAGTGTTTACTATGTTCTCATAACTAACTGAGACCACACATTCTGGGCCAGAATATTGCACATACTGCTGTAATCTTCTCAGTGAACAAGAAGTCCAATGTTTATTCAACTGTATGACTTTTGGAAAGTGTTTGCGTAACTGCAGTTTTGTCCTTTGTTGTATTGTTAACATTTGCATTGTTGTTTTACACACATGGTGATCAGAATGTGTGCACTGTTTGTGGGTACTGTCAGCTTGAGGATATCTCCATCCATCTGCAACAGGTTGAATGAGGAGAAAACTCTGATGTTGTAAGCCACATCTCTGACTCGGGGTGGGGAAGGAAGTTGGACCTGCCACCACACTGAAAAGAACACAAATTGCGAACACCACCTGTCTCAGCTTGGGAGCCTCTTTCCATCAGAATGTTTCCTTCACTGAAAGTGGAAACAAGCATTGTCTGACTTATTGTAGAGAGAATAAAGGAGGTTACATGTGTGATCCTTATAGAATTGGGGGGGTATCAGTGGATACTAATGTCTTGTGATGATCAATTACCAGTAGAAAGGAGTTTCTAATAAGGAGAGATTTTCAATGCTGCTTGTAACAAAGCAAACGATGTAGAGAACAGAGGTGCTGCGTGATGGAGAACTGGTTAAAGATATCCTAGCATCTACGGACATTCAGTGCTCCACAGACCATTGCACGGCCATCATTTTATTTTGACTTATGCTCATTCATGGTAGGTTGATTTTACATCATTGTTCTTATTATATATAACTATCATTGGACATAAGGATGTCAACTAGACTATCAAAGCATGCTGCCTTCATAGGTAGATAACAGAGTCTGTAAGCGTTTAGAAATGTTTGAGTCTCAAATCTATTCCTTACACCAAATTATACTTGTACCAACACCACCCATTTATTTTTACAAAGTCTTCACTCCTGTAGCATCTCTGGGTTCCTAAAAATATTTGAGGTTACTATTTTTATGTCCTCCCCTTATCTGACACACCCCACTGAGAGATTCAAATTCAAATCAGTCTCTAACTTATCAATTTCCCATTAAATAACATAACAGTGTATACTGTTAGTGACTGGAATGTCAACTTTTGTGATTAAATAGTTATATTTTTTATAATAAAAATTATTTATGTATAGTTACTTAATTCTATACTTTGAGTGTATTTATACATGGAAGTCATTCTCATTTGTTACCTTATAGGAAATGAAGACACTGTTTAATGTGTTAGATAGTCCCCTGAAGGAAAGGTGGCTGCTTTAGCCTAGAACAGGGAGTAACTAATGCAGGCCTCCTTAGAAACATGTAAGAATTATTCAAGGACTTCTGGCCTCTCCCAAAGCCAGTAGGTTTCTGTTTCTGAGTGGGCTTAGCTCTGGAGTGACTGAAAAGGACTATGTAGAATAAATGGTCTGCTGTTTTGAAAAATTAAAAGAAAACACCCCCAACTTTCACTTTGATTTCTTAATGCCTTTCTTGACTCCAAACAAAATGCTACATTATTCACTCTACTAGTTAAAACATGATTAAGATCAAGATGATTACAGCTATTTGTCACTGAACATATGATATAAATCTCTACAGGTAAATACTTCTCATTCATTCAAGGAATTCATATGTAAATTATTTATGTTGTATAAAAGAGCTCAGTAAAATTTTAAGATTACAATTCTGTGGGTGAACAAATTATAGTCCACAAAGCAAGGTAAAGTCACTGAAATAGCCTAGTTTATAGTCTGGCCAGCCTGGTTTTGAAACAGTCTTACTTGATTCTAAAGCTCTGGTCCATAGAGTAGATGCAGAAAAACACCCAGCACAGGTTTGAGGGAGAAAATTCCTTTTCTATAGATTAATGGCATCTTACAGCCACAGGATGCCGTCTCCAAGACAAAACTCACGCTTTTTCCACAAAGTTGCATGAACTAACACATCTCTAACATTTACATTTATTCCACCAGAAATGAACCCATCAGGCATGTTTTAGAGCTTCAAACTTTAGATGACTGTAGATTCCTAGGAATTTGAAAAAAAAAAAAAAAACATAGTGGAAATTCCTTTCAATATGTTCCCCAGCTGTAATATTTTGCATTTTTCTAAAACAATTTTACACATTTGTTATAATTTATGAATTTCATACGTTTTGCATGTACACATTTGTGTATCTGCTGTGTGTGTGTCTGTGTGCATGTACATATGCTGTGAATGTCTGTGCACATGTTGTGTGTATTTGTATGAGTTTCCATGTGGAATGTCTGTTCATGTGTCTGTATGTGCTTTGGATGATATGTTTGTTGTGTATATCTGTATGCTTGTGTGTTGTGTGTGTCAGTGTGTATATTTCTGTAAAGTTTCACCAACAGTGAAAATTCTTGGCACCTTCTGCAACACAGCCAGGATGCAGAATTGCTTTATCACCACAGGTCATCCTCATTTAAAAGATCTGCAATCAAAACTTCCATTTTATCCTCACCTGGATTCAAAATGAACACAAAGACAATTGCCACATACACAAATCTCTTGGATGCTTAAAATAGAGCCTAAGAAAAGGCCTACATAAGAGAGTTGACAAAATGAGTTGACTCTTAAGTTTCTTTTTTTCCCATCTATTTATTTATTTATTTATTTATTTATTTATTTATTTATTTATTTATTTATATTAATTATAGTTTATTAATTTTGTATCCCCCCTGTACCTTCTTCCCACCTCCCCATCCAATCCCACCCTCCTTCTTCCCCACCCATGTCCCTCTCCCAGTACACTGAAAAGTGAGGTCCTCATCCCCTTCCTTCTGATCCTAGTCTATTAGGTCTCAGCAGGAGTGACTGCATTGTCTTCTTCTGTGGCCTGCTAAGGCTGCTCCCCCCTCATGGAGGAGTAGGCCAATCAGTTCATGTCAAAGACAGTCCCTGTTCCCAAGGTAGCCTATGGCAGTTCAGTATTCAAGTGGCCTCCATAGTAATGGGGACTCTTAAGTTTCTTAACTGGGAGCCATTTGGGTTTGGAAAACTGCTTGGAAATAATCTTGTCTTGGCTTAGATGAGAGAAGAAAATTTTCTATCATTAAAATGATGGATGGTTAGATCAGCTGCTAGGAAACGTCAGCAAAGTGTCCTCACTCCACTGTCTCTGTTCTCATGACTGGGCTTTTGACTCCAGAGGTCCCCATTTCTTCCTTTTTTGGAAGGCAGTGATGTACATAAAGTCACATTTTAAGGCTAGCAAGTCAGTGTCAGTACACTAGATCATTCAAGGGGCCAGTTATTCCTCTGCTACAGACTCCTCTTAGCTGCACCACTCTCCCACCTTCAAAGAAATGCCAACATTATAGTTGATTTGAAAATAAAGTGTCCTGCTGCACAACTGTTAAGCATGACAGAATTTAGCTTCCCAAGGCACAAAGCGGTGTGATGTCTGACAGAAAAGAATCCCTACTGTCACCGAGGCTTGATTTGCCAGACAAGGATGAAGGACATTCTCCTTTACTCAGATATTTATTCATCAGTAAATGGAGGTCACGGGGACAGAAAATGGCTTTTTGCATCTTCTGACTAGTCATATGTAAGTGAAGCAAAGAAATATGAGGACAGTACAGAGAACAGAGGGCTGCAGTTTACAGTTCTCACTATTTTTCTCCCTGCATGAGCAGTGGAAAGGCATCTTTGGAGAGATAGACAAACTCTGAGCTAAGGACACACAAAGCTTCCAATCCAGACAGTACTATCAATTCCCATTTGCCTTGGGCAGAACATTTGTTGATTTTAAATCTTAGGGCTTAGTTGTTGTTGTTGCAGGGTAGCATAGTTCTTGTCTTCCCACCTGTCTTACAGACTGCTGAGATGAAGAAAGGAATTAACACTGGTTAAAATCACATTGTTGTATATGAATGTAAGTATAATCTTTAAAAACAGAGGCCACAAATTTGAAAGAAAACAAAGAGGACTTTATGGGAGAGCTTGGAGGGAGGAACGGGAAGGGAGAAATGTTATAATTATATTATAACTTCAAAAGAAGTTACGTGGCTAAGTGGCATATGATCTGTATTTGGTATGTAAATGTGATTTGCACATACTCACACTCATGAAACACCTGGTGTACATATATAATAAATACCAGATATGCTTCGATGTGTACTCATCTATTTGACTATCAATCATCGTTAGCATCATCCATATACATTTATAGGAATTAACAAAATTGAAATAGTGAATATTATTTTTCATAAATGTTACCTGCTGAGTTAGAGAGATGCTCAAAATGCACGTGGGCTCTTTCAGAAGACACAAATTTGGGTCCAAGCATCCATGTCAGGCAGCATCCAACTACCTAAAATGCCAGTTCCAAGGGAGTCTGGAGCCCTCTTCTGGCCTCTGTGCAATTGCATTCACGTGTTCACACACAGTCACACACACCTATACATGTAATTTAAAGCAAAACAGATCTTTTGATAACTGGATGTTGTCACAATTACTCTTGCTACTTTGTTTGTTTGGTTTTTTTTTTTTTAAGGAAAAACAGATAACTTCATAATTTTTTTAGCCTCTGACAACTCAGAAACAAAAAGGCAGTTAACAGCCAAAGACAGCAGGCTGTGACACCTGAAGGCACACGGTGACAAGAGCTCCTTTCCTCCAGCATGTTCAGAGACTACCAGTTCACAGAGAACTGAGAGTGGGAATTGGCAGAGAGTCAGCAAATTTTAGGATACAAATCATTCATTTAATGGCTGATCAAGTCTCGGTTTGCAGAAGATGATTTGTCCAAGTTAGTTATGGGCAACAGACCCTGATAAACAAGGAACAGAAGAGAGATGACTGTGAACATAAAATATAGAAAAATCAATTCTATCACTGAAGAAGACAATACAACATAGGCACTGTTTATAGCAGGCTTCAGAAATTAGGTATCAATGGGTGGACATGCTCCCTTCAGGAAAACCACTGAAACTGGGTCTGATGACAGAAACATACACCACACCCCCCCCCAAGTCTCAGTTGGCAATGAATGGCTTCTGCCATGCTTCCTGAAAGAAGAAAGAGGGTGATTTTAATTTTTTTAATTTCTATATTTATTAATTCTTTGAGTTTTGGTGTTGTTTTTGTTTTGCTTTTTTATTTTATATTTTTTTATTTTTTATTAATTACAGTTTATTCACTTTGTATCCCCCCATAAGCCCCTCCCTCCTCCCATTCCAGCCCCACCCTCCCTTCCCCTTCTTCTCGATTGCCCCTCCCAAGTCCACTGACAGGGGAGGTCCTCCTCTCCTTCCTTCTGATCTTACTCTATCAGATCCCATCAGGAATAGCTGCATTGTCATCAAGTAAGAAGTGGGAAATAGTAAGATCTGGAGAGGACAGGAACCCCACAAGGAGAGCAACAGAACCAGAAAATTTGAACACAGGGGTCTCCCCAGGGACTCATATTCCAACCAAGGAACATGCATGGAGATAACCTAGAACCCCTGCACAGATGTAGTCCATGACAGCTTTTTTTTTATTAATTACACTTTATTCATTTTGTATCTCCTCATAAGCCCCTCCCTCCTCCTCCTGATCCTACCCTCACTCCCCCTTCTTCATGAATGCCTCTCCCCAAGTCCACTGATAGGGAAGGTCCTCTTCTCCTTCCTTCTGATGTTAGTCTACCAGATCACATCAGGAGTGGCTGCATTGTCATCTTCTGTGGCCTGGTAAGGCTGCTCTCCCCTCAGGGGGAGGTGATCAAAGAGCAGGCCAATCAGATTATATCAGAGGCAGTCCCTCTTCCCATTACTATGTAACCCACTTGGGCACTGAACTGCCATGTGCTACTTCTGTGCAGGGGTTCTAGGTTACCTCCATGAATAGTCCTTGGTTGGAGTATGAGTCTCTGGGAAGTTCCCTGTGTTCAAGTTTTCTGGTTCTGTTGCTCTCCTTGTGGGGTTCCCATCCTCTCCAGCTCTTACTATTTCCCACATCTTACAAAAGATTCCATGCACTCTGCCTAACAGTTGGCCATAAGTTTCAGTGTCTACTTTGAAATCATGAAATTTGCAGGTAAATGGTGGGACCTGGAAAGGATCATCCTGAGTGAGCTGTCCCAGAAGCAGAAAGACACACATGGTATATACTCACTCATATAGACATATAACATAGGATAAACCTACTAAAATCTGTACATCTAAAGAAACTAATCAAGAGAGAGGACCCTGACTGAAACGCTCAATCACCATCCTAAAAAGCAAAGAGGATGGACATCAGAAAAAGAAAAAAACAGGAAACAACCTAGAAACCTGCCACAGAGGGCCTCTGAATGCCTCTGCCCTGCTGACTTTAATTTTAACACCGAGATTATAGTTTGTTCTCTTTTACTTGTTTGCTGAATGAGGACATAAACACACAGAAGGAACCTCCTCAAAGGGACATTTGTAGTGTGGCTCTGATCTCAGCATGTCATCTGATGTGAGCTCAACTCTCTCTGTTTTCCTCCTTTTCATCAAGATTCAGTGTCTATTTCAATTACTTCTGAGTTTTACTTCATCTCATATGGCATCAGCCGAGTTAGAATTCAGGTCAAAACGTGAAAGTAACCGTGAGGAGACCCAGAAGATTCTAAGAGAAGATTTTTGATGTCTTACTTAAAACTAGAAGTAATCTCTACCTCATAGAATATGCTAGTGGCAGCAATCACCAGTATTAGAGGGGAAAAAACATTAGAAACAATTGGATCCTTTTTTCAGGTCTGGATAAAAGCATATTTGTTACTAGGAAAGAAACATTCAAGTCTGGTTTTGCAACATAGGAGTTATATTAAGTGAGATTTTCAGAGTTGTTTAATATATAATGATGTAATATTTAACATTCTTTCCAATTATGCATGTAGAAAACAAATTCACCTTTTTTAGAAATAAAAAATAATTTCAACTCTCAAGAGTGAAGGCAAATAAATACAGTTCTAGTGAAGTCCCAATTTTCACTTAAAAATCCTCTGCATCTACTGTTTTTGTTTGTGAGTTCTGTTCTCATTTCATTTTGTTGTGACAAACTCCAGGACCAAATGTAACTTAGGGGAAGAAAGGGTGTGTTTCATCTTACACTTCCAGTTCAGTCCATAAGTGACCAAACTAAGGGTAGGATGTCAAAGTTAGAAAGAGAGGGATGAAATGTTTCCTATCCTAGGAATCATTACCTTCAACCATGGAACTCACAGCCAAGGAAAGAAGAGCAGAGAGCCCAGAGATACACTGCTTGACGGCTAACTCACAGGTTCACTTTTAGCTTTCCTATGCAGCTCAGTAGCACTTGTCTAGGTACCTGTGCTGCCCATAGTGGGCTCAGCCATCTAGTGTCAATCAATAGTCAACACAATCCCAAAGCCTCACCCACAGATGAACCAAATGAGACAATTGTTCAATTGTTACTTTTCAGAGAATTCTAGGCTGTGTCAAGTTGACAGTTACAGCTGAGTAACTGAACACATGTTATGCAGGAAATATTCAAAGTATTCATCACTCAGTTCTTTCATTTTAAGGGATCAGCTTGATAAACAGGTAACAGATAAAAGCCTCAACATGACTGTTCAAGGCTGAGGTGAGATGTTTAAAGTCTTCTCATGGAATTATGTGGACAATTACAGAACTCCACAGACTGGGAAACAAGACAAAAATAATATAAGCTTCTGAGATAAACAGAGGGATTCATCTTTGGCTGTGTTCTTCATACTACTCAATGTCTCAGAGCTACTCTTCATTGATCTGTATGAAATGAGGGTCTTGTAAGCATGGAAGATCTTGTATTCCGAACAGATTCAACCCTTTCCAAAGACTTGAACACTTAGGTTGAGCACTTTTGGCACTTGCTGCAGGCTCATGTCCAAGGTCAAATTAAAAGAAATGTAAATTTTTATCCCCCAGGTCATCTATCATCAATCAAGGCTACGGGCATGTGACCTGTTTTATGCCTGTGCAGTACACTTAACCAGAGGTTTTCTATTCTGCTAACTTGAATGGAGTGGACTCTAAGGGCTGATGTAAAATATATACTGCAGAGATTTAAAATGCGTTGGAATGGCACATGAGACCCAGGAGAACACCATTAATATTGCCTCCCTGGCCTCTATCACTGGAGAAAATTGAGTTTGCGAGTATTTCCTTCTGTTTTCTACCCCCACTTATTCATACTCTTTCCTGTCCCCTTTGATCCATTCTGTGTATTGTCTTCCTTGAAACCACAGTAGAAACTGGACTGAAGAAAATGTATTGAAGTGCTGCTGTTATTAACTTGCTTTATAGTAACTTCCTCAAAATAGCTAGATCATCAGAAAAGGAAAATGAGCCACATATAAGACAATACAGAAATCCTTGGAGAAGTGATTGAAGTGTGTATAGGGTAAAGAAGAAAGGCCGTTCTGATGAGAAATGCCCCTAGACTCGGAATGTGACAGAAAGGGAAATATCCCCATCAGGATCACAGGGTGCCCATGAGAATACCAACAACATTAGAAAAGTGTGTGATACCTTCACTCACATCTGCAAGTTATGTCATAGTGTCCCAGGCCAGTGAAAATCTGAAGCATGACTCCAAAAGAATCAACACTAAGCTAAGGGCCCACTGATCTCAATTCTATGCTCTATGTCAAAGCACTCCCTTGTCCTCTAATTCTCTTTTACTGTCACTGATTTTTGAACTTCATGTATCATCATCTCTACCATTTATTTCAAGATCTTAAAAAACCGAAGTGAGTTTAACACAGTAAAATGAAATTCTTCAGGCACACTCTTCACTGAATGTTTGACAAATGTTTGCACCATCCCCCCCCCCAGCCCCCTTCACTCACTCAGGTTCTCACCGTTCAACATTGCAAGGAAGGTTTCCCAAAGATGTTCACTGCATCCAGCTTCCTATGACCAGCTGTGCATGGTAGAAAAGCATGCATTTCATTCTGCCATGCTTCGCTCTGCTCCGTGCTACATAGTTTATAGCCAAAATGTATTTAACACAATTGAAACTTATTCCTGTGGGTCGATTGCTCAATCCCAGATTCTGTTTATAAGTTTTGATTATATTATCCCTTTTATAAGTGAGATCAGGCAGTATTTTGGTATGTGACCACTTTGTACAATATTGTCTGCATGTCTTTAAGAACGGAGATTTCTTCTTTTGCAAAAGCTGAGTATTTTAGCATATGCTATATACATTTTTATCAATTTCTTTATTGACACTTAAGTTTTTTTCCCCACACCTTGACTGATCTGAATTCTGCTTCAATAAACACACGGGTATATTTAACTTATCATTAATATTTCAAATTTCTTTGATATTTTCAGAAGAGGAATTGCTGAATCAAACCAGAATATTGTAATTTTTTAATGAAATGGACATATTTCTCCCGTAGTGACTATACAGTGCAAATTCGCATCACTGTAGCATACGAGTGATCCTTTCTTCTTGTCCTCAGCAGTTTGAACTTTCATATGAGTGATCCTTTCTTCTTGTCCTCAGCAGTTGTGAACTTTCATATGAGTGATCCTTTCTTCTTGTCCTCAGCAGTTTGCACTTTCATTTCTTTCTTTTTCCATTTTTCTAGAAGCTAGAGAGTATGATGCTTCTTGCCTTTTTTTCTAAAAAAATATTTTTTCTATTTGAGATCTTTTGTGGATTTTTTTTATAATATACACGTGTACACACACACACACACACACACACACACACACACACTTCTTTCTACTTTGCTCAGCAAGAAGACTAATTATTTTATTTGTTTTGCTTAAAAGCACATATTGTCAGCAAAAAAAATCACATATCTTTTTCTCTATCTTTTGTGGATCAATTTTAGCATTTTTACTCTATTGATCCAAACACATTCTACAAGGACTTTAATAAGAATTTGATTTTATTTACATACAGACTGCTTTTAAAAGAAGGTAATTTTTAAACGTAATTTTTCCCCAGTGCTCAAACATGAGACTTTCTCAGTTTACTTTGTGTCTTTTTAAGTTCTTCATCAATGGTTTGTGGCATACAAAGTGCAAAAGCGTTATACATATTGCCGTAGCTAGTGATCTTTGAGTTTCTGAGACTCAGGTCAAACTCTGTAGAGTGGATGATGCTCAAGTCGCTCACACCAACCAATACTGCATAGCACAGTACCACCTCTCAAGATTCTCTAGAGACCCCCGTCCATTCTGCTAACCTTTGATCAACTGCATAGCTTACAAGTCAACATGGGGTAAACCATGTTAAACAGTTAATTCCAGCCAACATTTTATGTTTCTATTTAAAGACATTTGTCTTCAAGTGTTCTCGTGTTTTGTATGATTTGTAATAAATCTCTTCTCTTGAGATTGTATTTTGAGGCTGAAAATAAAATATTAAGAGAGTGCTCACATATGTATCAAAAACAGGTAACAGATTAAAGCCTGAACACATCACTGTTCAAGAATAAAGTGAAATGGTCAAGGTCTTCTCACAGAATTATGTAGACAGTATTCAACAGGCTTGGAAACAAAACAAAATTCACACAAATTTCTGAGATAAACATATATATATATATATATATATATATATATATATATATCGACCTAGATGACAGTCCACAAACATGTTCACTGTTATATCTCCAGTAATTATTAATATATGCCACATAACAGGCTGTATATAACGGTGTGATAAACTTATCTGAATTAAATAACAAAAATAAGCTTTCCTGCTCCAACCCTGTGAGTTGAATGTTCTATAGAAACTCTGTGGATGATAAAGCTAAAAATCCTCAGGAGCTTCTAGAATATCTTGATTGTCAACTCAACAAAGTTTACAATAAGAATTCCCTGGAGGCCTCTGTTAAGGTGTTTCCTGAGAGGTTTAATGCGGAGGGAAGATCTGCCTTGACTCTGGGCTGCACCATCCCATGGATCAGGACCATGACTAATGAAATGAGAGAGTGCATGCAGTAGAAGTTACCTGCCCACCCCGTCACGGAAGCGGTGTGCCCACCTGGCCCTGACTGAAGAAACTATGTGCCCACCTGCCCCCTAATTATGGAGGTGATGCATCCACTGACTTTTGCCACTGCCACCAGGCCTTTCAGAGTATGATAGCTTCTGGTCTCAACCTCTGAGCCAAAAAGCTACTTTCTTAAGTAGCTTTAACTATTTTGTCACACAATGAAAAAAGGAAGCAATTCACTTCCCAGTGTCACAGAACAGGTAGTAGGGAAAAGAGCAAGTGCTGGGAGCCAAAGCTATCTACGGAAGCCAAAGTCAAAGCTATCTAGTGGAGACAAAGGTATCTACAAAAGCAAAAGTCAATTAGTGAGCCAAAGCTATCTAGTGGAGACAAAGGTAGTTACTGAAGCCAAAGCCAAGGAGAGAGTAAAGGTCATTTAGTGGACCTAAAGCTATTTAGTGAAAGAGTTATCTAAGACCCTAAATCATGGGTTATAGATTGTGAGGACATCCGTTTGTTAGAGCATCCATAAGATATCTTTAGAAACCATCCTTATGGTATCTTGTAGGTACAATATTTAACCCATGAAAGTAGTCTTCCTATTTCCTGCAGCAGTAGATTAACCTTCCCCCCTTCCTGCCTTCTCCCAATAGAAATTGGGTAAAATTTCTAATAAACGGAAGCCTTGATCAGATGAACAGACTTGGCTCTCATTCCTGCGTCTCTTGTCCCCTCCCCCCATTCCTTCCATTCTCCACCTTAGGAACCCCGTTGAAGCCCCGCGAGTCAGGGCAAGCAAGAGTTTAATCTATGTCTCTGAATCAACTCACATTATATACTATGAAGTCACCCTAATTCAATACCTATTTCTGAGACCCAGTAGCCTACCTCATCAGTAATGGCTCTTATACATGGATCAATTACTTTGGAGAACTTACACAGAGCTGGGAACAAGCAAACAGAAATCAGCACTGTGTTGTTCATTTCCTAGCCTCATGGCTGCATCTTCCTGAGCAGACCAAAGTTATACTTTATGAAGATATTCTCTTGTGCCTGACTGAAACCCTCAAGATTCGTAGGTACCTACTAAAGAATCAGAGTGAGAAGCATTTCCACCTGCTGCCTGCTTAGGTAAGCATTGTTGAGTGCTGGCACTGTGTCTCCACATTCCAACAGCTGAATAGAGAAATCACAACATGGACCTTTGGCTAATGAAACCTAAAATGTTTCATACCATGCTCTTGATAGACAAAGCTTGACTATCTGTGGTATAATAGAAGGCCAAAGTTATGGGAAAATGGCTGTAATCTCGAATTCAGCCAACTTATCAATCAGAACTGTAATAATAGTTTACCAACCCTGGACAGTCTGACAGTATTTTTGAAAAGCAGTGACCTAATGTATTCAAAATGAAAATCAGAAAAGACACTCAACTTCCGAGTGATAACTGGTTACTAATACATCTCCTGTGCAATCTCACTTAACTAATTAAACACCATTGTTGCTGGGTCCTTTTTTTAAATCCTACATTAGCAGAAAAAAAGTGACTTTTGATATAAAAAATAAATAAAACAAGAATGTAAAAGTAGGCTGGGAATGAGATTTAAGCATCCTCCCTAGGGTCTTCCTTAGTGTTTAGCTTCTTTAGATCTGTAGCTCTTAAATCTCATTCAGAATGGGAAACAGGATAGACATCAGAAGTGGCATAAGAGATGATCCTCTGAAATGCTCCACCCAACAGGAAATGGAAGCAGATGCTAAGAAACACAGCCATACTTTGGGCAGAGTGCAGGGGTCTTATGGAGGAAGGGGGACAGGATAGAAGGACTTGGAGGTGACAGGGGCCCCCACCAGGAGCCTGGGTCAGCCTGGTGTACATGGAGAATGACTCCTTCCGGACAGCATATCTCAGTGAGGGGAGCTGTCATACTGTGTGACATACTCTAAGAAAGGTGTGATTCTGTGGGTATCACACTCTAAGCTCCAGTAGCAGGAGCTGGCAGATGAAGGCTGTCTGCTGTTCACAGTCCCTAGAGCATGCAGCAGGTAGCTCTTTAAGGGAGCTGCATCATATCACCTTTCATCCACTTGGTGTAACATTCCACTTCTGCCTTGTCCCATTGTTCAGGTGTGTTTCTTCCTATCTATCTGGGGTGCTGGTTCCTCCAGGATTTCTAGGGGATTAGGAGTCCCTGAAAGCACAGCTGATGCTCTCATCTTCCTCTTATGTTGTTTTCTTCACATGTATTTCACTCAACAAACAGCTACTCATGTTTTGATTGCATCCTTTTTCTCTATGTGGTTTGAACCACAATCAATTGTTTCTATCAGCTGAAGTCTGTGTTGTCGGTGGATTTATGGCCAAATCAGCTTAAAGAATACCTCAAGGCAGCCAAGCGCTCTGCCTGGTATTTTCACATATTTCATTCATTTCCTTCACCCCTTTAGTTCCTTCTGGGCAGCACCACTCATTGCTAGAGTAAAAGTTAGTCTTCCTTCTTGTCATTAATAGAGAGAAGGAGACAAAAGATATGGAGCAAAAGCCTCCACTTAGAAAGGAGTACAGCCTCTGTGTCTCTTTGGTGATTCATACCTCTAAACCCAGAGAACACACAGGTGCAAGTATGAATTCTCGACATTCAGGTAACTAAAGCGAGCAACAAACTAGAAAAGAAATCAAGTCAAAACAACATTCAACTTGTATATGAGAAGTCACTCTTGTAAGATGCCTAAATGAGACCTAAAGAAGTACATCACCACCAGACATGCCGATATAGAAGGGGGGAATCTCTCAGGTCCCCCACTCATAGACAGGGAACTACAAACAACCAAGGAATGCTGATAGTAGGAAATGATTCCTGTAATATTAAATACCAAGCTTTGAATGCATAAACATACAAGTACCAGCAGACTGACTGAACAAGTTGTATTTATATATTTAGGTATAATTTCAGGAGGGATTAGAGGAAGGAAAGTGAAGCAAAAAATGATGTAATGACATTTTAATTTAAAAAATTTAAAAGATATTTTCCTCTATCTAATGTTTCTCTTTTTGCTCAATTTGTGATAAAATTCAAAACAGCAAGTTGGGGTCCATGTCTCTTGATGTGTAACAAGCAACTTAAAATACAATGCAGTGACATGGAAAAACTTTAATACTGTAAAAAAAAATAGATTTCCAGAACAATAAGACATATTTAAGCTCAAGAGAGTATGGACTTTTCACCCCTAAGGTCTTCTTGGTCACATATCTAGTCAACTAAGCTAACAAGACCTATGCTTAAAGGAAATAGTCTACCAGGAAAGCTAGCGTTTAGAGACGGGTTCTTTAGCCACACTGGGTGCCTTTTTAGCAGCAGCATTAAAGAACTCTCCTGGTGCTGCTGGTTATCTACCTCCCAAGGCAGGGACTTGTCTATGAGGGATGTGATAGAGGTTGTAGCTCATCTGGACAGATGTCCCCTTCGTACAGAGTGTAACTCAAGTTGGATATACTGTGTTCCAGTACCTCACTCACTTCTCAGATCTCACCTTGACTAGGGATAGACCAGCGGTGAGATGCTGCCCACCCACCAAAGAGCGTTTACCTGACTACAATAGCCATCTGGTGAGGAGCAGGGCTTGGCATGGGGTCTGGACCCCCTTTTCAAATTATCTTTGTGTTCCACTCCTATAGCTACTACCGGTCTTCTGTTAGGCCCAGCATGAGCCTAATTTTCAGAAAGGATGAAGAGAACTCAGGAGACCAGATCAAGAAGTTTATTTTAACCATTGCGCAATGGGGTCACCCCTGCTGGTCAGCAAAGAGTGACCTTGGGTTTTTAAAAGACAAGGTGTGGGAATTTTGAGGTTGCAGTCTTGGCAATTCAGGAGTGGATGAGGAAGCTATAAAGTAAGATAATTGGTTAGTCTTAGGTGCTCTGGCTTGACCAGTCCTGCCAAGTGTGGATGCGGCTGCAATTAAAGGAAGGGATGGTGGTGATTAGCTCATCCTTGAAGATCCGGGCTGCGGGCTTTTGGCTGGAGGTCAGGAGCTACTCAGAAGAAGCACTGAGGCCATCTGGGTTGGTTGCTAAGAAACACTATCTCGAAGACAAGGGTCTGGTCATTCTTTTTGCTGAGTGAAGGTCATTGCTGGCTCGATTTTTTAGATCTGTCCTCACAGATGGCCAGGGTCACATTCCTTCGTTCTCTGGAAAGGTACTAAGAGGCTTTAGCTTAACCTGGACCTAAAACTCAAAACTATAGGCTTTAGAAGACATATAGGTTACAAAGTTAGTCTGATCCTTACACTTCCACATTAATAATTGACTAAATCGCTCGTTTGATCTGGATCTGGTAGGTGAATGCTTTTAGAAGACTTTTTACAAGGCATGAATTCAGCTTCTTCACTTTAAACCACTGCAAAACAAAACAGATCTACATGAATGTAAGCAGGGCAAGATTCCAGGGACATGAAAGGACTCTGAGGTTCAAAGATTTTACTGTTAAGTTGCAAAGAAATCATGTTAAACAAAGAAAATTTATTTCACAAAATTAAAAAGTTAAACATTTTCATGAAGAAGATAAACATATTAGACACATTTAGCCACACACAGCTTTTCTTCTTAATTTTGTGCTAAAGCTTTTTTACTAAAATTGCCTTGTGTAGGAAACATCTGTTATCCACCTATCAGCACCTTAATTATTTATTGGATGTTAGAGAATTCTTTTTAAAAATAAAAAATATTAATTCAGCACCCATTAAGAAATATATCCTATCCTCTTCTTATTATTAACTTTTGAACATAATATAAAAAATTTAAATGCGAATAAAGATTTATCTACTTGTGAAATAGATTTCCTTTTTCAAAAGAATCATTTCATATTTAGTAATGGAAGTCAGTAACTATTTCCAGTATAATCACATAAAGTACCATTTACTCAGATCTAGTACAGTCTTTAAGAGTGAGGTATAACACAAGCAGACAGACTATCTTATTCTATAATAATTTTCCTCGATAACATAATTAATAGTTGTGGGGTGATGGGTCCTTAGAATGGAAGAAGGGAGAGCCCAATCACTCAGTTTGAGTTGTTCTTAGGGCTTCTCCCACCCAGCAATAGACAATAAGCTTTCTTTTTGTTGTTGTTGCTTTTTGTCCTCCGTAATAAGTTTCCATTTTTGTGGAAAATAGGCCATTTCCTCTCACATGAGCTGAATCCTTCTCCCCATTGCCCTGAAAAGAGCAGAGAGGTATATGGAGTCCACTCTTACCCTAGCCAACCAACAACCATTCCTTTACTACAGCATAGAATCAAGAGACCTCTTACAGCTGGAACCCCAAGGCAGGGCTCTACTGCAGCTATTGATGATAGAGACGAAGACCTAATCCCTGCCATAGGAGAAGAACATAGATACCTTTAGACCAATGGAGAAATGAGGGGAGGGAGGGAGGCAATCATGAGGGGGTAATCCTAAACTCAAATAAAGACCTTGACCTTCCTAGGGCATGTGCTCTTCCAAATGTGTGGAGACCAATGGAGAAATGAGGGGAGGGAGGGAGGCAATCATGAGGGGGTAATCCTAAACTCAAATAAAGACCTTGCCCTTCCTAGGGCATGTGCTCTTCCAAATGTGTGGGTCTTCTCTACCCAAGATGACTGCAGTGATGCCAACAAACTTCACTCTGCTCTGGGCTGTCTTTTAGTTCTCTATTTGGAGGAGCGAAAAAGAACCTGCCTGCTCGCCACTATCAGTTGTCAACTTAATTTCCTCCTTACTAATAAGAAAATAAAAAATGAAAAAGATATGAGATTGCCAAATGTTATGATGAAAAAAATGCTCATAGTAAAACAAAAAGACTTTACTATACAGCAGCAAGGAAAAGATCAAAGGAATGATAACCCTTTGATGATAACAAAACAAACAAACAAAAGCAACATGGTTTCAAATTAACATCACTAGTAGCATGCTGGGAAATCTCACGTTTGAGACAATCACCTCAGGGAAGGATCGGCTACTGCACAATTTTCATTATTTTCAAATTGTATTTAAAGTATATTTACACTTAACAACAAACTCTGCATACCTGGCAAGTTAGGTGAGTTAAAGAAAGCTCTAAAAGAAAAATCGGCTTCTTTCTTTCACTCTTCTCATCACGGAATTTCAGAGAGATAGCTTCTAGGCAGGTGTCATTGCCCCTTGTTTAACAAACAGTTTGTTCTTGTTATTATAAGGATATTAGACATAAATTTTCGTGTGATAGTAAGGTTATAAATATTATTAGTATTTTAAGAAAAACGTTTGAAATTGCTTTCTTGCACCCCTAGATTTTAAAACATATTAGAAGCTAAGTGATCAAAAGTGTAAACAGAATAATAAACATATCAATTGAGATGAAGCTAAAAAGGCACCCTCTGTATGCTTCTCCGTGTGTGTATCAACATGTCTGTGTACGTGTGATATATACACATATATGCATACACACATTTATATATCAAATTATGACTTTTGAAAATTACTTGGAGAAGACAAGAAAATTAGTTACGTACTGTCTTATTCGGGTTTCTATTGCTGTGAAGAGAAACCATAACCAAGGCAAGTCTTATAAAATAAAGCAGTAAATTGGGAGCTTGCTTAAGTTTCAGAAGGTTGGTTCATTATCAAGTCCATTATCATCATAGTGGGAAGCAGGGTGGCATGCACGGTGCTGGGCAGTAGCTGAGCGGTTTACCTTCTACACCACAGGCAGGCAGAGAGAGAGATCTGGCTTCTGGGAAATGGCACTCAGGCTTTTGAAACTTCCATCGAACCCCCAGTGACACACCTCCTCCAAGAAGGACACCACTCCTCCAAGACAGACACACCTCCAACAAGGA
Organism: Psammomys obesus; assembly: GCF_907164565.1. Lineage (NCBI taxonomy): Eukaryota > Metazoa > Chordata > Mammalia > Rodentia > Muridae > Psammomys > Psammomys obesus. Next base: position 2,573,705 of record NW_026590681.1, read on the forward strand.
AACACCTCCTCCAAGAAGGACACCTCCACCAACATCTACAATCTCCTAATCTTTCCAAATAGTTCACCATCTAGGGAATAAGCATGAAAATATATGAGTCTCTGGGGGTCTTTTTTTGTTCAAACCACTGTACAGATTGAGAAAAAAAATCAGTCTTCAGTAAAGTAACACAGTAAAAATTGCAAATGTTGAAAGCAGCATTTCTCAGACTGTAGTCCTCTGACGCGGAGAGGCCCATGGGACTTGACTGTGTACTCATGAGATGAAACAGTGTTGGAAATTGTCCAGGCGGTGCCGGCAAAGCTGCACCTGCACCATCAGAGTCCTTGACACCCTCACCGCCCAGTGTTCAGGACAGAGAGCTGTGTTCACCTAAGACTGGCCTGAATGAACTAATAAGATAATTGACTTTGATTGAGATTGATATCCTGGTGAGTCATTCTCATGCCAGGTGTGATCAAATGGAAATATGCATAAAACATTGTGCCCTACATGGAAGCACAGTGGTGATGTTGATGAAAATTGCCCCTGTGATTTTAACTGAGACTGCAATTAGCTGACTTAATTTTCCATTATTACATCATTCCCATCTGAAAGAACAGATGAGAGAGATACCAACTACTAAAGAGGTGGGCCTAACATATCTAAACATAGTAAAGGCGATATACAGCAAGCCTATAGCCAACATCAAACTGAACAGAGAGAAACTTAAAGCAATCCCATTGAAATCAGGGACAAGACAAGGCTGCCCACTCTCTCCATATCTCTTCAACATAGTGCTGGAAGTCCTTGCTAGAGCAATAAGACAGTCGAAGGAGATCAAGGGGATACAGATGGGAAAGGAAGAAGTCAAATTATCACTATTTGCAGATGATATGATAGTATATATGAGTCACCCCAAAAACTCTACCAGGGAACTCCTACAGCTGATAAACACCTTCAGCAAAGTGGCCGGATACAAAATTAACTCAAAAAAATCAGTAGCACTCCTATATACAAAAGACAAAAGGGCTGAGAAAGAAATTAGAGAAACAACACCATTCACAATAGCCACAAATGACATAAAGTACCTTGGTGTAACCCTAACCAAGCAAGTCAAAGACTTGTATGAAAAAAATTTCAAGTCTCTGAAGAAAGAATTAGAGGAAGATATGAGAAGATGGAAAGATCTCCCATGCTCCTGGCTTGGCAGGATTAACATAGTAAAAATGGCCATCTTACAAAAAGCAATCTACAGATTTAATGCAATTCCCATCAAATTGCCAACACAATTCTTTACAGACTTGGAAAGAAAAATTCTCAACTTCGTATGGAATAACAAGAAACCCAGAATTGCTAAAACAATCCTCTACAATAAAAGATCTTCTGGACGTATCTCCATCCCTGATCTCAAGCTGTACTATAGAGCAACAGTTATAAAAACTGCATGGTACTGGCATAGAAACAGAATGGTGGATCAATGGAACCGAACAGAAGACCCAGAAATAAACCCACACACTTACGGACACCTGATTTTTGACAAAGATGCCAAAACCATACAATGGAAAAAAGATAGCATCTTCAACAAATGGTGCTGGTCCAACTGGATGTCTACATGTAGAAAAATGAAAATAGATCCATACTTATCACCCTGCACAAAACTGAAGTCCAAGTGGATCAAAGACCTCAACATAAAACTAGACACATTAAATCGGCTAGAAAAAAAAGTGGGGAATACCCTAGAACTCATTGGTACAGGAGAAAACTTCCTGAACAGAACACCAACAGCACAGGCTCTAAGAGCAACAATCAATAAATGGGACCTCATGAAATTGAAAAGCTTCTGTAAAGCAAAGGACACCGTCATCAAAACAAAGCGACTGCCTACAGATTGGGAAAGAATCATCACCAACCCTTTATCTGACAGAGGACTCATATCCAATATATACAATGAACTAAACAAGCTGAAAAGCAACAAACCAAGTAATCCACTTAAAAAATGGGGAACAGAGCTAAAGAGAGAATTCTCTGTAAAGGAATATCGAATGGCAGAGAAGCACTTAAAGAAATGCTCAACCTCATTAGCCATTAGGGAAATGCAAATCAAAACAACCTTGAGATTTCACCTTACACCCATCAGAATGGCCAAGATGAAAAACTCACTCAAGGGATAACACATGCTGGAGAGGTTGTGGAGAAAGGGGAACCCTTCTCCACTGCTGGTGGGAATGTAAACTGGTACAACCACTCTGGAAAGCAATCTGGCACTTTCTCAGACAACTAGGAATAGCGCTTCCTCAAGATCCAGCCATACCACTCCTAGGCATATACCCAAAAGAGGCGCAAGTACACAAAAAGGACATTTGCTCAACCATGTTTGTAGCAGCTTTATTTGTAATAGCCAGAAGCTGGAAACAACCCAGATGCCCCTCAACTGAAGAATGGATGCAGAAACTGTGGTACATCTATACAATGGAGTATTACTCAGCAATGAAAAATAAGGAAATCATGAAATTTGCAGGTAAATGGTGGGACCTGGAAAGGATCATCCTGAGTGAGTTGTCCCAGAAGCAAAAAGACACGCATGGTATATACTCACTCATATAAATATACAATATAGAATAAACCCACTAAAATCTGTACATCTAAACGAACTAAGCAAAAGAGAGGACCCTAACTAAAATGTTCAATCCCCATCCTGAAAGGCAAAGAGGATGGACATCAGAAGAAAAAGAAAATAGGAAACAACCTTGGAACCTGCTACAGAGGGCCTCTGAAAGCCAGAAGAAAACAGGAAACAACCTTGAAACCTGCCACAGAGGGCCTCTGAAAGCTTCTGCAGTATAGACTGTCAAAGCAGATGCTGAGCCTGATGGCCAACTGATGGGCAGAGTGAATGGAATTTTATGTAAGAAGTGGGAAATAGTAAGAGCTGGAGGGGACGGGAACTCCACAAGGAGAGAACAGAACAAGATAATTTGAACACAGGGAACTTCCCAGAGACTCATACTCCAACGAAGGACTATTCGTGGAGATGACCTGGAACCCCTGCACAGGTGTAGCCCATGGCAGTTCAGTGTCCAAGTGGTTTACATAGTAATGGGAAGAGGGACTGCCTCTGACATAATCTGATTGGCCTGTTCGTTGATCACTTCCCCCTGAGGGGGGAGCAGCCTTACCAAGCCACAGAAGATGACAATGCAGCCACTCCTGGTGTGATCTGATAGACTAAGATCAGAAGGAAAGAGAGGAGGACCTCCCCTATCAGTGGACTCGGGGAGGGGCATGCATGCAGAAAGGGGAGAGAGGGTGGGATCGGGAGGGGAGGAGGGAGGGGCTTATGGGGGATACAAAATGAATAAAGTGTAATTAATAAAAAATTAAAAAAAAAAAGAGGTGGGCCTACTCTAGGGACGACCAGTCTCATGTTTTGCTGATTTCATATTTTGAAATTCGAAGCAAAAATTACAATTTGGAAAACACACTCCCACTACCATGAGACCAATGGTGCCCAAGTATTAAATATTAAAATTAATTTATTGAAATAAATTTATGCTGAATTATTAAATAGCAAAGATTTTCGAGATAGGGATAGTCACAGTCAGTCAGCTCTTTGCTATTATAAGAGTAAGTGTGTCAACTGGGAGAGCATGGGTGACTGGGTAATCAATATTCCTCTATGATGTGTGAACAAGAAAAGACTTTTAGAAAGACTACTAGATTAGAAGGTAATAGAAATGAATAATAAATTCATTTGGTTTCTGATTCATATAGCAACTGGTTTTGAGGAACTGATTTGCAAAATTATAAGACATTTCTATTCTCTACCATTTTTAAAGATATGAGTTTTTTTCCTTAAATATATGTATCAAAGTAGAGTTACTATTTTAAAATGATTTAAATAATTTGGTAATAAACATTTATCGTACCTATAATTTTTAGTTCCGTATCCTTGGCAAGGTATAACCCAGATTAGCAAATGTCATCTGAAGTACTCAATCATTTTTTTCCAAACTTTAAATGGACTCAGATAACAATTTACCAGAGAATATTTTTGTTACTCGGTTTTAACAATGCAACCATAGACATATGAAACATTGATAATTATTTAGATTCTCTCTGTGTGTTCAATTTACATGCAAAAAAGCACATGAAAAATTAGTTTTCTCCAAGGGAGTCTCAGTGGGGATAAGAACCCTTAAGGCCCCACGTGCAGCGGTGAAGGCCAACACAAAATGAACTCAACAGAGCCTTTGGAGGTTCTTTGTCTCACAATGTTAAGTCAGAGTACCCAAACCTCTGCCCCCAGCTTTCAAGGTTTTTGTGTATATGTTATGGTTTCCTGTTCTTAAGGTATTCCTGTGTGTGTGTGTGTATGTGTGTGTGTGTGTGTGTGTGTGTGTGTGTGTGTGTGTGTTACCATCTATATGCATTTACTGTATGGTTTTTTATTGCTTTTTTTGTTTGGTTGTTTTATCATATTCTTATTTTATTTTATTTATTATTATTCCAAATACACTTTTTTTGTTTTCTAAGGAGAGACAGAAAGGGTATGAATCCTGATAGGAGAGGGAGGAACTGGGAGGAGTAGGGGGAAGGGAAACTGTAATCAGAATGTATTATATAAAAATATTTTCAATACAAGAAAGATACAAATGAAAAGCATATTGGATAAATAAAATGGCTGTGTGAGTCAGGCTGTGGAAGCAGGTCTGAAGCCTTAGCTACTCTGGAGGCTGAGGTCAGAGGCTTACACCTTAAGGCCTTCACAACTAAAGGGAGTTCAGGACCAGCCTGTGAAACCTTATCTCAAAATAAAAACACAAATGGGCTGACAATGTTAAGACAGTGCTTGATTGTTTGCCTAGCTGTAACCTCATGTCCAGAAGTGGAAAGAGATAACATTAAGAATTTCTATACATATGAAATACCTTTAAAAACTTCAAGTCTCATGAAGGAATTAAAAATAACAGCTGCTATTGACCCAAGGTTTCATTTTGTTTTTTTAGATAAAGATCCTGTGTGTACCAAGTAAATATAATGAACTAATATCATCATATGAGTGTCCATAAAGAATAATTCTAATAAGTAGCTAAGGTAACTTTCTTATGCCCTCCCAATCTTGTTTGCATTCTAGTAACTAAATAATTAAGGAACACTGGAGAGATGTCTCAGTAGTTAAGAGCACTGGCTACTCTTCCAAAGGACCTGGGTTATATTCTCAGCACCCACATGGTAGCTCACAACCATCAGTAACACCTGTTCCAGGGGGACTGATGCACAATTCTGGCCTCCACAGGTACTAGACATGCATGTGGCACACAGACATACATGCAGACAAACACTGATAGAGATAAACTAATAAAAAATAACCGTAAGATGCATCTTATTGTTTTCCAATAAGGCAACATTTCATTTTGAATATATGTACGCAACATCTATCTATCTATCTATCTATCTATCTATCTATCTATCTATCTATCTATCTATCTATCTATCT
>NW_026590681.1:2579193-2644453 GCF_907164565.1 Psammomys obesus
TCTATCTATCTATCTATCTATCTATCTATCTATCTATCTATCTATCTCTATCTATCTATCTATTATCTATCTATCTATCTATCTATCTATCTATCTATCTATCTATCTATCTATGTCCATTCATCCTTCAATATATTATGATTTACAGATAATGATAGACATGTTCTCATACATGAACATGTTCATATACTTTATGAGAATACATAATGCAGTTTTTTAAAAGTTGATTGCTTGGGGAGGGGCATGCATGAAGAAGGGGGAGGGAGGGTGGGACCGAGAGGGGAGGAGGGAGGGGCCTATGGGGGAATACAAAGTGAATAAAGTATAATTAATAAAATAAAAAAAGTTGATTGCCAAATTTATAGACATTTGTAAGAATCTTCTTGTCTAGCAATGCCACTCTTAAAACACTAGTTTCATAATTCCAAACCTTGTGAAAATATTTAATCACAATCATGTTTCTTATACTATCATATGTCATAACTTCATAACAAAGTTAGTTAGATGTAAAAATCTAAAATGTATGATAAAGTAGTGAGCTTTTATTAATACTGTGTGAAAAACTTTAGGGCAGTTTTTTAAAGTGTATATGACTTTATGGTCTGAGAAAAAATGGAAAGGAATTTGGGATAATCAATTATCTTGGTTCTGACCTGGGCTGTTGATGCTGAACAGTGTCTATCTCCTGCATAAACAGCCATGTCCTTGAAATGCCCTCCTTCTCTTCCTAAAGAGTCATCGTTAGTGCAGGTTTGAAATGACTGTTAATTCTGTTGTGCCCTAGTATTTGATTCACGGCACTATAATTCTGGATTAATAGTATTGAAATCTCATCCAGCTTTAATAACTATATGGAAATACAAGTGTATAAAGAGAAATGGTCAGAAAAGAACGTAAAAATAGGATATATCATTGTTTTAGGGTAGTTGGATTATTGGTTAATCTTTAAAATAAATTTTTGTGTCATTTTTGTTAAGGAAAGAACAGAAAGCAAATTATGGTTCTAAAGGATCCTGACCCCATATTTACAACCTAGATTATGGACTTCTGTCTCTGTCAGGACATCATGAAGTGCCAATCTCAAAGCAAGGACAAATCACCCTTTGCCTCATGGTGTTCTGGGAAGTGATATGGAGAGCACAGGCTTCTGTCCCCACCTTGTTGTAATGAGACTTCCTTGACTTCACTAGGGAAGCATGCGGGAAGGCCTGATGGAACATGGAGCCTTCCACCAAGACCCAGTGGCAAGGTCACTTCTGTGATGGTGTCAGCATAGGTGACTTGGGGCACATCAATGAAGTACCTCTGCCTTTCACATGGTGTCACATCAGTACCGTGGTGAGCCAGACCTCGAGTGCTTCTTAGATGTCGATAAATGCCGTGTAAAAGATCTGCACTTAGATACCACTTGGAAACAGCAAAGGGCACCCTTTATTCCTGTCATGAATAGTCAAGGTTTGAGATAAAGCACAACATTTAAGTAAGACTGAAACTTTCATGAAGTAATACACAGAAATCCAGGTTTTAGAATGGGATCCCTTACATCAATAACCAGGCAACCTGACTCTGAATGAATAAGACAATCAATAAATCCAGTGCCAAGACATCAGAACTATATAACATTTTACATTAGACTTTGTTTAAAAAAAAAAACACTTTACTGAAAATTGCAAACATTTTTGAAGTAAATAAAAGGGGTGAGGGCTGCAATAACAAAAACAAAGTCAGAGATCTTCTGCAAGAATTAGAGAGGATGTGGAAGAAGCTTTAAAAGATTAAATAAGATATTACAGGTGAAGACAATCACCCAATCAAACTACAACAGACTGCTTCAGTAGCAGTATGGGAAGGGCAGAGGCTGGATCAAAAACAAAAACAAAAACCAACAACAACAACAACAACAACAAAACTATTCAGTCCAAATAACAGGAACACTTACCTTAAAAATCAGGATACAACACAGATCCTTGGGCACTCAAAAGGATGAAGAAGACTCAGATATGAGACTCATGTTGGAATTATCCCCAAAATTAAAAGTTCAACTATTTATTGGCTAAGGGTTCTAGCAGGCATACCCAAACTGCAAGTGTAGGCTACCGGGTCCCAGGGTAGCTTTCAGTGTGGTCCTGCGTGTATGTGGACTACAATATTATCACGCAGCATCAGCAGCTAAAACTCCTGCATGTAATGGAGATTGTTTTAAACAGCCTAAAACAGAAATACCACATAATTATATCGCTATTCACAGCCTCATGCCCTTTACACACACAGACACACAGATAAACACAAACACACACTCAGAGAAACAGAGACAGACAGACACATACAGATACATATACACACAAGTTGACAAAACTGACATCTACTGATGGTGCAAATATTCTGCAGACTTTGTAAAGGAGAGTAATTATTCAATTTGATAAAGAACCAAGTGAAACCCCACAGCTAGGCTCATATGCCATGCTGAAAATCTAGAAGTTTCTAGGTGAGACCAGTCAAGCCTGTTCTTTCTCACCAGCCCTTTTCAACATTCTCACAGTTTAGGGACTACAGTCAAAATTAACAAGGAGATGCATGAATGTCTTAAGATCAGAAATTACAAAAATAAAGCCCTTTTAGTTATGAGTGGATAGATGTGGAAAACCCAAAAGAATCAACCATACATGAACGAATAATCACCTTTAGCAAAGCCACAGGGTACAAGGCTATTATGCAAATTTCAATTGCTTTTCTATGTAGTGGAAAACAAAACAAGTAGAATTTGAAGCTAAGAACATAATACCATTTTATTAAAAAACATAATATTAGGAACACATCTTTTGAGATTGGGTGATAGGATCTACATACAATAGTCTGAAGGAAGGAATTGAGAGTGAAATACATGGAGACAGTAGCATTGAGAGACTACATAGTGTTCTTGATGTGAGTCCTTTGTATCATGATCTATAGGTCAGGGAGATGCTAGTAACTCTTCATCAAGTTATTATTTGGTTATGAAAAAGCTCATTTTAAATTTTATATGGGAAGAATAGAAGAGTATAAACAATATGATAGAGAAAAAAACAGAAGCCAAAGTACTGTCATGTCACCTTCACTGCCTAACACCACGCCTTACTGAAAGGTAAGCAAGGCAGTGAGATCGGGACATGGACAGACAGTCCAACATGATCTTCACTAAAGAAGTAAACTCACATCTTTCAAACAGCCAAAGAAGTTTAATATCAAGCAAAGACCATTCTCTCAGCAAATAGTGCTAGATACCTGGACATTAACCTTTATGATCCACAAAAGCTGAATCACAGGTATAAGTATACAATGAAAAACTATAAAATCCACAGATTAAAAAAAGTAAGCTTTACTGGCTGAAGTATAGTAAGGCCATTTTAGATATGACATCAAGAGCCAACCTCTCCAAATAATACTTAATACCTGAACTTAAGTATAGTTAGAAATTTCTGCTTAATGCGAGAGAGAGAGAGAGAGAGAGAGAGAGAGAGAGAGAGAGAGAGGGAGAAAGGAAAAGAAAAATACTTTGAAAAGGATAATGGGTAGACTGGAAGAAATGATTGTCAAATCATATCTGAAAACTACCTTAATATGAGACCCTGGTGTGGGCATTGATGATGGGAAACTTTCGCCGCAGAGATCTTGGGGAAATATCTTTTGCTGAGATTTTCTATGAACTTGACATCACTTCATTACATTTTAAGTATGAAGAAGAAAAGCATGGGGCTGGAGAGACGGCTCAGTGATTCCATTGCTAGCACCCACGTGGTGACACACAACCATCTATAGCTCCAGTTCCTGGGCTCTGACACTTTCTTCTGGCCTTTGGAGGCACTAGACATGCTCATGGTGCACAAACATGTACAAGCAAATGCCCGTAATATAAAACTAGTATTTTATTTTTCTAAAAATGATGCAAGCCATAGTAATCAGCAATCATAAGAATCAGAAAAGAATATGTTCTAAGCACGGCTCCCCACACCTATAAACCCTAGTACTACTGAGGCAGAGTCAGGAATTTCAAGGTCATTTCTTGCTACATTGTGAGTTTGAGATCACTCTGGGCTACAGGACCCTGTCTTAAAATGAAAATAAATAAATAGACAATAAATGTTCCATTTACTGATAATTTTATTTATGTCACACACTATTTAAGAGTTTCAAGGTCTTGACAAAATTAAATGAAACTCCCTCTTCTCAAGGTTCCAGTATAATTACAGAAAAGGAGCTCAATGATCACAAGGGAACAGTAGGGTAGCTGTACATAAGGACTCATAGTGGCAATGTCAACATGCACAAAACATATGTGGGCTCAAGCCAGATAAAATCCCAGCATGGAGAGAGGAGGTGGTCATGAAATCGCTTCCCTAGCCAAGGAGCTATTGGCTATTGTCAGCCACTGTAAGAGGGAGAGTCAGTTCTCTCAAAGAGGCAAAGTTGACCATGATCCAGTAGAAGGCCACACGTCTAAGATATTTGGGTAGCACAAATTGGTCTTCTAAAAAAATATACTTATCTTAAAGAAATGCTCAACGTCATTAGCCACTAGGGAAATGCAAATCAAAACGACCCTGAGATTTCACCTTACACCCATCAGAATGGCCAAGAGGAAAAACTCATGTGATAACACATGCTAGAGAGGTTGTGAAGAAAGGGGAACCCTCCTCCACTGCTGGTGGGAATGTAAACTTGTACAACTACTCTGGAAATCAATCTGGCGCCTTCTCAGACAACTAGGAATAGTGCTTCCTCAGCCATACCACTCGTAGGCATATATCCAAAAGAGGCTCAAGTACACAATAAGGACATTTGCTCAGCCATGTTTGTAGCAGCTTTATTTGTAATAGCCAGATGCTGGAAACAGCCCAGATGCCCCTCAACTGAAGAATGGATGCAGAAATTGTGGTACATCTACACAATGGAGTATTACTCTGCAATGAAAAATAAGGAAATCATGAAATTTGCAGGTAAATGGTGGGACCTGGAAAGGATCATCCTGAGTGAGCTGTCCCAGAAGCAGAAAGACACACACGGTATATACTCACTCATATAGACATATAACATAGGATAAACCTACTAAAATCTGTACATCTAAGAAACTAATCAAGAGAGAGGATCCTGACTAAAATGCTCAATCCCCATCCTGAAAGGCAAAGAGGATGGACATCAGAAGAAGAAGAAAACAGGAAACAACCTAGGATCTTGCCACAGAGGACCTCTGAAAGGCTCTGCCCTTCAGACTATCAAAGCAGATGCTGAGACTCATGGCCAACTGTTGGGCAGAATGCATGGAATCTTATGTAAGAAGTGGGAAATAGTCAGATCTAGAGAGGACTGGACTCCACAAGGAGAGCAACAGAACCAAAAAATTTGAACACAGGGGTCTTCCCAGAGACTCATACTTCAACCAAGGACTATTCATGGAGATAACCTAGAGTCCCTGCCCAGATGTAGCCCATGGCAGTTTAGTGTCCAAGTGGGTTACATAGTAATAGAAAGAGGGACTGCCTCTGACATAATCTGATTGACCTGCTCTTTGATCACCTCCCCTGAGAGGGGAGCAGCCTTACCAGGCCACAGAAGATGAGAATGCAGCCACTCCTGATGTGATCTGGTAGACTAAGATCAGAAGAAAGGAGAGAAGGACCTCCCTTATCAGTGGACTTGGGAAGGGGCAAGCGTGAAGATGGGGGAGGGTGGAAGGGAGGGGCTTATGGGGGGATACAAAGTGAATAAAGTCTAATTAATAAAATCAAATAAAATTTAAATATATATTTATTTATTATTTAGTATAATTTATTGACTTTGTCTTCTGGCTGTAGGCCCCTCCCTGGTTTCCTCCTAGTCCCACCCTTCCTCCTTCTCCCCCCCCCTTATGCCCCTCTCCTAGTCCACTGATAGGGGAGGTCCTCCTCTCCTACAATCTGACCCTAGTTTATCATGTCTCATCAGACCTGGCTACAAACTATTCCTTTTTATTTTTTTTAATTTTCTATTAATTACACTTTATTCATTTTGTATCCCCCCTGTGTTTCCCTCCCTCCTCCCGTCCCAATCCCTCCCTTCCTCCACCCTCTGCTTGCATGCCCCTCTCTAAGTCCACTGATAGGGGAGGACTTCTTTTTCTTCCTTCTGATCCTGTCAATTAGGTCTCATCAGGAGTGGCTGCATTGTGTTCTGTGGCCTGGTAATGCAAACTTTTCTTTATGGAGAAAAAAGTGACAAAGTTGGGTAGGCAGGTAAAGGGTGTGGATTTAAGAAGAGTTGGGAAAGCAGGATGAATATGTTCAAAACCTGTTGCATGAAAGTCTCAAAGAACTAATTAGATGATAGATAGATAGATAGATAGATAGATAGATAGATAGATAGATAGATAGACAGACATACAGACAGACAGTTTAAATGAATGCATAGTTTGTGAGAATGGAAAAGGCAGTCCAACAAGTAACTAGCAATGCCTTGAGTTTTAAATAAAACAATGATAAGCTGCATAATTTATTTTCATTTACTTCAGTAAGGTAGGAATATTATTCTCATCGTTTTATAAATGAGGCATTTTATACATGAAAGGTTAAGTGGCCAGGGAGCTCACACCAAAACTATCTGTACCTGCATTGGGGATTGAATGCAGAAGCTGACCTTCAATTCTCTGTTGGTCATTGTTACAAATTGAATGGATACAAATCTTGCCCTCAGTTCCTCCCCTGTGGTCCTACACCTAATGAATCCATGACTTTTTACTTTCCTATTGCTTTACCGCAGCTCCTTTCCTTGCTTAGGGGGAAGCATTAAAAGTGTTTGCGTTTCTCTCACTATTGCAGGCCTGTGTGCTGGAATGAAAAGTCAACACAAAGTTAACAAGCCCAAGTCAGCAAAAAGCAAACTTGCTCTCATTCTCTCTCAAATTGCGGCTGTCATCAGCATAACAGCATGGAGAAGGAGAGATGGATATGTTTGTAGAGTTCCTGGCTTGGAGCTAGTACAACTGTCCTTACCTCAGGGCTCTCATCTCATCATGCATCTCAATTTACACAATTTGGCAAATAACAACTTCTATATTTATCAGAATAAATCACCACTCATCTATTACTCTTTAAGGATTCCAAACAGTTCCTGTCAAATGCTATTAGCCAGAGAATCTTTCACCGACAACTTTTCATTGTTGTGGACAAACGCTGCCGCTCCTTTTACAGCAAAGTCAGTTAGAACACATTTTCCAGCTTATAAGGGACTGATGATACTTGTTGGTGCATTGAATATGGCTTCATTTTCCCCACAAGCATGCAAAGACTCATCTTTGTAGTCAGCACCAAGGATGGCTTTGCGTTTTGTATTGGGCATTTGAAACTAACTAATGGGAAACATTGTAATGACCTTAAAATCAGCAGATACTTGTCATTTTAGCTAGTGAGACCCCATTGCAATAGACAGAGCAGCACAATAATGATCGCTGTCAGCTGGGACACCGTGAATCCCACAAGCCAAGCAACACACAACATTTCGATCACCGATTAGGCGATAGTTTACACCTTCATTCTACCACTAGGTAATGGTGGCAAATGATGTAATTATTACTCAATATATAATTTTTCTTTACTTTGTTTTCTGTCTACCTTCAAATCAGTTCCATTTTCACACAACTGATACTTGAATAGTGTAAAGATTTAAGTAGAGTATCAGTAAAGTTCAACCCCTTATACAGAATTCCCTCCTTCATGAAACTATGGCTACTACACAGTAACAAATATCTACTTCCACACAAATGTCCAAAATGTAATCCCCCCCCCCCATCTGTTCTCCTTCTGTCTACTGAGACCAACATCTTTCTGCTGTTTTACACCTGTGTACCTGCTAGGGCTTAGGTGACTGAAATAATAAACAGAAACCATTGTCTATTTCAGTCACCTAAGCCCTAGCAGGTGCACAGGTGTGCCGAGCTCTGCTTCGGTGGTGTCATTCTTTTGAGTTCTAGCTGCATGGTGGAATCAATAGCTCACTTTGTAATATATACACACATGGATTAATACAAATGTGCTTACTATTCCCTCCTAAATGGGACTTTGAATTTTTCCACTATTTAGCTATTATAGGCACCGTGACCAATGATATTGATTCTCAGTTTCATTTCTGACAAGAAGGAAGCTGTACGTTTCAAATTTTAAGAAATCTCCCTCTGACAGCTTTTTTTTTTTTCGTTTTTATTTTTGGTTCTGTTTTTTTGTTTTGTTTTGTTTTTTGTTTGTTTTGTTTTGTTTTGTTTTGTTTTGTTTTGTTTGAAACAGGATTTCTCTGTGTAGCCTTGGCTGTCCTGGACTTGTTTTGTAGACTAGGCTGGCCTCACACTCACAGAGATCTACCTGCCTCTGCCTCCTGAGTGCTGGGATTGCAGGAGTGCGCCACTGTGACCGGCTCCCAACAGCTTGTCAAAGTTTAGTACATTACATTGCCAAAGCTACTATGTGAATGGTGGTCATTTCAGAGGCTGGTCAATACTTGGCATGGAAGCTGAAGAATGGCTTAGTAAGGCAAGTACCTGCCACCCAATCATAGGGACCTGATTTAGTGAATCCCTAACACAAATTAAATAACTGGGAGTTGCAGTTTATATCTGTAATCCTAGCAAAGGAGGGGAGTGGTTGGATCCAAGGAGTTGGATGGACAGCTAGGCTAAATAATAAGTTCAACTAAATAATAAGTTTAGCCAGTCCCTAAATAATAAGTTCAACTAAAGACTCTGTCTCAAAAAGTAAATGGAGAGCAACCAAGGAAATACCTAGTATCCATCTCTGACTTTTGTGGACTCATACACATGTACCCATATGAACACTTGCATACAAACATGAGCACATATGCACAATATCATACATGCACATAGGCACCAAAAATACTTGACATGATCAATCTTTTCCATTTAGACAGCCTAGAAAGCATTTTTCTACATTTAACTGTAACAAACAATAATGTTTAGCATCTTCACATCTTAGCTATTCACATATCTTATTTGAAGAGTGTCTATTCAAATTTTGACCATTTAAAATTAAGCTTTTTTTTTTTTGCTGGATTTGGGGAGATACTTATATATTTCAAAAATACTAACTTTTTTTTTAACCAGATGAGTAGTTTTCAGATAACTTTTCTTACCCTTAGCATATATTTAGAGTATTTTAAATAGTAGAAGTTTCAAATTAGCAGACTTTATTGAAAAAGTGATGCCTTCACAAATATAAGAGAAGGAAGAGAGAATTTTATTTACAGGGTATTAATAAATAAAATTAAATTAAAAACTCTCCTTGGACTTTGTCCTTATCATCTGCATCCTTGTTAAAAGAGTCATTCTTCTTTCACATTCTGATTTCACTCACAGGTGCTGGCTCCTCCTGTTCTGAGACCTGATGTTCTCAAATGGTGTGTGACAGGTGCAGCCCTTTCCACGGTTGTGCTCAACAACCAAGTCATAGTGTTGCTGTCTCCCTGTCTCTGATGTCCTTGTGAATCTAGATGCCACTTCAACCTCCCCTGATTTCTACATCTTTCTGATGCTGATTTTAGATCTCAGTGTGTTCATTCATTTGCCTCAGCCTGCTTCCTTCTCCCTTTTCCCTCCATTCTTCCCTTCATTTTCTTATTTCTTTTCTACTTATCTTTAGTAACCATTTTCATATCTTTATGAGAAAAGATTAGTGATAAACACCTGGAATCCGCGAGCAGATTTCATGCCGTCCTTGTCTTCTCTTTGGGAGCTCTCAGGTCATGTTTTCTGAAATGCTGGCTATTGAACCTGAGGACTTGCATATGCTAGGAGATTTCTTTATGACAGAGCTACATCCCCAACCTTCAATTTTTAAAATAAAAATTATTGTGCATTACAAGGGAATAACAACTTGCTAAGGTTCCTTAGAGAAATAGCACGCTACACAATCCAAGAAAGATATGGGTGTTGTTCTAGATGACCCTAATTTTTCACCAGTAAGATCAGGGATATTTTTATTATGTTGTGACACTTCACCTGACCTCAGGGCCTCTCCTTTCCTGTGGCACGGACACCGTTATTAGTTTGTAGCTGGTGGTCTCTAGTGGCCCAACCTGGCCCATAGCTTCCTGAAGCCTGAACTGCCCATAAGCCCATCTATATGATAAGAGCTTTACGGGCCAGCGTCTTACTGGTAGTTAACATTACATAACACACACTTCAGTGTGAAACAGTTCTAAATTGATTCCACAGTTTTTACTGTCCTACTGCAGTTTGAATTGAGTATAAAAATAGCTAGAGGTGAGAGAACACATTTAATTAAATTTTGTATGCATCTGATGCTGTGTATAGAAACATCACCCAAGGGTATAGATTTTTATAATGAGCCTTCTTTCTTTGACTTCCTCCAACTTCCAACCCCATTTGAAGGCCTGTGCTGAAAGGCCAGATTCTCTTTTTTTGTACTTTCAATTTTACAATAGGATTTCTTGCAAAAAGCTACATTGGTCCCACTTGCTATTAGCACAGCAGGGTCTATTCTCATCATGCTTTGGATCTCGCTGTTCCCTGAACTGCTGGAACAATTCCTGACTATCTTAATGAGGCTCAGCACCCCAGCCCTGATATCAATGTAAAGATATTTCTAAAGGGTTCAAGCAGTGTCTAGTAAAGAAGTTATTCAGTGCCATATTGTCAGTAAACATAAATATTTCCCATAAGCTAAGCAATGACCTTGAATCTACCCAGTGAATTAAGTCAGGGGAAGTAAATAAGGCTTTGTTTCCATTGATCACCAAGAACAAGTGAAGGTGTATATGAGGCAGTTCCATGGTAATTCATTCTCTCTTTGTCTACCCCAGTGAGTTCACTTTCCTTTTGATGTTATCTTTTGAACTTAACTTTTCCACTTATACACATCACCCTAGAAGATAAGAGAGTCTGATTTAGGGGAACTGAAGCATTTCTTTTCTTTCTACTTCTTTTCCCCTCCGCAGTCGCATGTCCCAGCTGGGTGCAAAGATTTGCTGTGCTGTCTTCCCCACCTGCTGTTGATGGTGGGACATTTTCACTCTTCATTATTGGCTGGCATGGGACAGTCTTAACCACAGATTAAACAGCTCAGTCTCAAATCTGTGTGCCAAAGTGCAAGGGACTGAGAGATAATACAAAGACGAGGAGAATTCTGACCTGTCCTCCAAGCTTAAACTACTTCAAATGAGAAAGGAAGTTGGCAGAGACCCATTTTTAATGAAGTCTCTTTCTTCCTAGTTCCACTTTAGATAAGGCTTTATGGAACTCCCTTTGCATGTAAATTCCCAGTGAGAGGGCTGTTGCTGCTAAATATTGTCTAAATGTTCATTTTCCCCCCTGAATTATAACAGAGGCCTGTTCTGGGTAGTTTTTGTTAATAATAATTTTATTTTATTACTTTCCAAGGACAGGCTGACTTTGTAGTCTTAGACAACTTAAGCTGAATGGGGGTTATTAAAAGACATGGCTGACATAAAGGTGCCTGGGAGACCAGAGC
Source organism: Psammomys obesus (assembly GCF_907164565.1). Taxonomy (NCBI): domain Eukaryota; kingdom Metazoa; phylum Chordata; class Mammalia; order Rodentia; family Muridae; genus Psammomys; species Psammomys obesus. Next base: position 2,590,698 of record NW_026590681.1, read on the forward strand.
CTGAGGGTGGGGAATGGAGCTAGGCAGGGAAGTGTAGAGCAGCCAGCTTCCTGGGTAGTCTGAGGGTCAGAGCTCTGACTGCCCTCTTGTGTAAAGATGCCTGAGTCTCTTAGGCTGTCAGTCTCAGGCAGAGTGTTTAACTGCTCACTGAAGGCTGTCCCACATGCTCTTAGGGACTGGAGCATAGGCATGCTTAAGAGCTTACACAGGGGGAACAGGTGCTCAGTTCTGATGTTGGGGTCTTTGTATAAGAAGTAAAAGTGTTTGCAGATAAGCACATTGTGAGTGAGTGTGTGTGTGTGTGTGTGTGTGTGTGTAGGTAACAATAAAGAAATAGATCTTCACTAGAAGGCCAGGAATGGGAACTAGGATGTCTGGCTTAGAGCCCACAATCATGAACAAAGGAAAACATACTTCTCCTGGTAGTAAGATTCCTCCTCTCTAAGGATAATGAAGGGGATAAAAGACTTTTTTGTAGAGCCTAAGCTTTAAATAAGTAGGAAAAACTAAGTTCGGGATTTCCAAATAAGACTTCATTTTACCAGATCACACAAAAAAAGACCTGTTTCTAGTTTGCTTCCTTGTTGTGTAGATGGGGTAAGTAGGTCTTGCTATGTAGTCCAGGCTAGCCTCAAACTGTGGTCTTCCTCCTGCTGCCTCCAAATTTCCGGGGTTAAAGGTATGTATTGTCAGAACCTGTCAGTACTTACAAACGTGTTCTTTTTGTAGGTGTGTGTGGGGGGTGCATGCATGTGGAAGCTCACAACCGTGGCCAGGAGAAGGTATTGGGTCCCTTGAGCAATAGTTCTAGGAAGTTTTGAACTGCTCAGCTTAGTTAGGTTCTGGGAGCCAAAACAGGGCTCTAAAAAGCAGCAAGCATTCTTAAGAATTGAGCCATCTCCCCAGCTCTGGGAACCTGTATCTTACTAGAGTCCTTTCTCAGTCATTTTGCTCCTGTGTTTGTGTGGTGGAGTGGTGGGACCAGACAATTCATACTGCTTGAAACCCTGAGTACCTGGATTTCCTGTGTCAGTCCTCCTATCCCCCCGATTTATTGTATGAGTTTTCTGCCAGGTATAGGAGAGCAGGGGGTTTAGGGCTGGCAAGAGAACGAGTGTGATCTGCACTATCTCGTACCAACACACAGCCTGGGTGAGCCCTCACTACTGAGTATACTTGGGTCTTGATGGATCAATTGTATAAATCGAAAGTACTCACTAGTGAGTACAGTGGTTTTCCCCTTTGGTATTTACAAACAAAACCAACCAAGAGAAACAAAACATGACCCAATAGGAACAGCCAGGAAATGGAAAACACTTTGTAGGACAAGAGACAAGAAAACCAGTAATGGCAGATCACAATGGAAGGTGGCTATAAAATAGGCAGAGTACAGGGAATCATAAGAAAGAAGGGGAGTTAGTCTGATGAGGAAAGGATAGGAGATCCACAAGGACCAAATATATCTGGGCACATGGTCTTTTCTGAGACTGACATGCAACCAAGGACCATGAATGAATGTAACTTAGAACCTCTGCTCAGATGTAGCCTGTGGTAGCTCAGTAACCAATTGGTTTCCCATAGTGAGGGGAACAAGGACTATTTCTAACAGGAACTCAATGACTGGCTCTTTGGCCTCCCCACCCCCCAAGGGAGGAGCAGTCCTGTTAGGCCACAAAGGAGAGCTTTGCAGCCAGTCCTGAAGATACCTGATAAAACAGGATCAGATGAATGGGGAGGAGGTCCCCCTATTAGTGGACTTGGCAAGGGGCACAGTGGAGATGAGGGAGGAAGGGAGGGACGGGGAGGGAATGAGGGATTGAGACACAGCTGGGATACAGAGTTAATAAAATGTAACTGATAAGAAAAAAATAAAATTCAAAAAAAAAATAGAGTAGGGCAGGAGGGTCTAGTCAAGGCTCCTCCCTTCAGTGCTCTGCGGTCCTGAGAGTTTACAAAGAGATTTTACTTCCTCTTTTAAAACTGCTCCATCATGTAAGTATGGAATGGAATAGAACTGGACCACTAGACTAGAATGCTACATTTCAGTGATTTAAATGACAGAATTATTCTCCTCTAAGTAAAGTAGGAACAGACAGGAATACTAAGACTATCCATGGAAACAAAAAAGAGGAGATAAATTTTAAAAAAGGTAACTAGCGTTTAATCTTTATAGATAATTTTAAAATTGTTTTAACTTACAGCTTTATGGTCTGCATTGTGTTTTATTAGCACTTGTGTGTCACACACGATAATCGAGAGTCACTATTGTTAATCTTTCAGTTGTCCTGCTCATGTTATATCTTCTAGCACTGCTGACCTCAAGTTGCAAGACTTGACAGAGGTTGCAGAGCTATGGGTATGGCACTAGGATTTTAGTCTCTTTCTATCTCACTAGGATTTTAGTCTCTTTCTATCTCAGCGGGCACTCTGTGATTGAAAGTACATCAGGAACTCAGCAGAACTCAGTGAAACACCCAGTATTAGGACCCACCATGGGGTTCCTTATTCAGGAAATCTGTAAAGAAGACCCCACAATTCTTTCTAACAAATCCACAAACTGTGCCTAAAACTGCTCAGAGGCCACACTCTGAAAACCATGTGTAAACATGGTGTTTTGGCAGAGGATCTAAGAACTGTAGTTGAGAGTTTTTAAAACACTTAGATAAAATTTGGATAACTGAAGGCACAGGCTAAATTTGTTTATTGAACTTTAAAATTATCTACTTTGATGACAATAGCCGAAAACTCAGGATCACATGATTGACTATGAACATCCCTCATCCTGTTGCCCCTTTGAAACAAGTGACCATTGTGCAATCTGAAGTATTTATCTGCTCTGTCAGGCTCTTAATAATAATATAACAAGTGTCATTCATTTGTGTTATTAAGCTTAGTTATTTAGCACATTTTGCTTTTTCTCCAGCAAGTATTTTATTTATATTAGCTGTTGAAATTCTAGAGGAATATACCTGATTAAGTTATGCTGGTAGCAGGGGAAAAAATAGAAGAAACGGATTATCATGGCTCATGTACACTACAGTGGTTTATTCCCAAGTGTGTGCTTCTAATCTATGAATTTATATGCTGCTATACTGTGTATGTGAAAACTAACACTATCTCAGAATCATTTTGAGCTCTTAACACACATTGGATTATCTAACCACCACAGCAATATTTTACAGATATGAGACAGAAAGAAGTTACAAAACTAGACTAAATTCTTTAGATAGTATCCTAGATTCATGTCTGTTACTATGATAAAATATCATGAAAAGGGAAATAGGCTTAGCTCAGCTCAAAGTTCCAGATTACAGTCCAAAGCAGGAGGACTGAAAGACTGCCAATAGTAACTTGATCGTTGTACATGGCACACACACGCTGATAAAACATATTGCAGACAAGGAAGCTATGCAACGAAGCCATGGCAGGAACATGAGCAGCTCATCTCATCACATCCAGAGGAGATGGAAAAATGGATGTGCGCATGTTTACTGTGCTTAACACTTCTCTACAATTGTGTGGCCCAGGACTCAAATGCCACTGACCGTGGGCAGGTCTTCTCAACTCAATTAGTGCAATCAAGACGGTTTCCTACAGCCGTGCCCATAGGCCAACCTGATTTAGACCATAGTTCCCTGACAGTCTCTTTGAAAGGGATTCACTACTATGTCAAGTTGATAAATAAAATCATCACTCGCTGGCAATACCTGTTAAATCAGGAAGATATTTGGACTCAGGCTACCTGGTGTCTTTTTTTAACTTTTTTAATTTGTTACAGTTTATTCACCTTGTATCCCAGCTGTAGGCTCCTCCCTCATACCAATCCTTCCCTCCCTCACTCTTCTCCACCCATTCCCCTTCCCCAGTCCACTGATAGGGGAGGTCTTCCTCCCCTTCCATTTGATCCTAGCCTACCAGGTCTCATCAAGACTTGTCTGCATTGTCTTTCTCTGTGGCCTGGTAAGGCTGCTCCCCCCTCAGGAAGAAGTGATCAAAGAGCAGGCCACTGAGTTCATGTCAGAGACAGGCCCTGTTTCCCTTTCTAGGCAACTCACTTGGACACTGAGCTGCCATGGGCTACATCTGTGCAGGTGTTTTAGGTTATCTCCATGCATGGTCCTTGGTTGGAGTATCAATCTCAAAAAAGCCCCGTGGGCCCAGATCTTTTGGTTTTGTTGCTCTCCTTGTATAGCTCCAGACCATTCCAGGTCTTTCTATCTCTTCCTTCTTTCTTAAGATTTTCTGAACTCTGCCCAAAGTTTGGCTATGAGTCTCAGCATCTGCTTTAATACTCTGCTGATTAGAGTCTTTTCAGAGGCCTTCTGTGGTAGGTTCCTGTCCTGATCCCTGTTTTCTCCTTCTTCCAATGTCCATCCCATTTGTCTTTCTGAATGAGGATTGAGCATCTTACCCAGAGTCCTCCTTCTTGCTTAGCTTCTTTAGGTGTACAGATTTTATTATGATTATCCTGTATTATATATCTAATATCCACTTATAAGTGCGTATATACCATGTGTGTATTTCTGCTTCTGGGATACCTCACTCAGGATGATCTTTTCTAGCTCCCACCATTTGCCTGCAAATTTCATGATTTCCTTGTTTTTAATTGCTGAGTAGTACTCCATTGTGTAAATGTATCACAATTTCTGTATCCATTCCTCAACTGAGGGACATCTGTGTTGTTTTCAGATTCTGGCTATTATGAATAAACCTACTATGAACATGGTTGAGCAAATATCCTTTTTGTATACTTGAACATATTTTGTATATATGCCTCAATACCTGGTGTACTTTTATGTTGTGCTATGGGACTTTCTGCCAGTGCTGACTATATGACTCCCATCTAGACCAAAACCACCCCATTACAAGGAAGTTCAGCAAACTATTGGTAAAATAAATAACAAAAAGCTGGAAAAGAACTTAACCTTAGCTGGGTGTGGTGGTGCACATCTGAAACCCAGCACTCGGTTGGTGGGCAAGAAAATTAGGAGTTTGAGGCTAATGCAAGCAGCATGAGATGTTGTCTCAAAAAAAAAAAAAAGTCAAAAGCAAAAGGTCCTATTACTTTTGAGTCTTGAGTCTTGACTGTAACAGACCTCCTGAGACTGTTGGTTCACCATTGATGTGCCATATCACATGTAGTAAATAAATTAAATAAATATTAATGAAAATCTTATTGTTATCCAAAAAAGATATCAGGTGGCATCTCTTTATTTTTCCTATTTGCACTTCAGAGAATTTCACTGGAAACTCTTAAAAATTGGGCTGATCATGTTCTGCTTCAGTCTTAAGGAGGTTTTCACAAGGGACCCAGATTTCTTTCCTATCCCAGGCATCTCTACAATCACAGATGGGAAGTACTTATGCCTGGAAGTTAGAGCTTGGTGTAGGCTTCTGGAGGTGGAGAAGGTTTTCATGAAGCCATCTGCTTTTCTCCATTGCCAGCTCATCCCTAGAGTCACTGGCAGTGCTTTCTTGTCCTGATATGTTTCCACGAATGATAGAGCAATTCCATTTTCTAATCATCCTATTTAACTCCCATGACTGAAGAGCCCTGGCTGGCCCCTGTATGGATAATCAGTCCTGACTGAGTGGTGTAGCCTCTCTGGTCAGTTTCACATTCTTGGCTCTTGCCCTTCATCCCATCTACTCTCACACTGTTCCTGATGCTCACATGCAGTGTACATGCATAGCTACACTTCAGAAAGGGTCCCTCAGAGAGCTTCCTGCCCCCAGCAGCTCAATTACTGACACCTGTGTGCCTGGTCACCTGCTTCAAAAGAGATGAATGTTTGGAGACATTTCCACAAGGCATTTTAAAGAGAGTAGTAAGTTTAAATCTTATTTTCAGCAGCTAGAGAGGTGGCTTAGTGATTAAGAGCTGGTATTGTCTTGCAGAGGATCTGAGTTTGATTGACTCCCAACACCCATATTAGGTCTCTCATAAGTGCCTATAAATCTAGCTCCAGTGGAATTCATCCTGTGACACATGTACATATATGTACAAACACACACACAAATTAAAGAAAAAAACTTTTTTTTCTAGCCCTAGCCCTATAAATGTAAAACAGTAGTAATCTGAGTAAGTCTTTAAAGCAGTACCTCTCAACCTGTGGGTCTCAACCCCATTGGGAGTTGATTGAGCCTTTCATATGGGTCTCCTAAGACCTTTGGAAAACACAGATATTTATAATTCATAACAGTAATAAAATTAAAGTCATGAATTAGCAGCAAAAATAATTTCATGGTTGTAGGTCAACACAACATGAAGAACTGTGTTAAAGTGTCATAGCATTAGAAAGGTTGAGAAGGACTGCTTTGGAGCAATTTTTTTTCATCTCCTGAACCGATTGCTCCACATTTCCTATTGAGTTACATCTTTTAGATAAAAAATACTGTCTTCCTCTTAATTATTATATCCTTAAGATTCACAGTTTTAGGTACTAAATAAACATTTTCTGAACCTATAAGTAAGCCTGAGCAAGCATGGAGAAATACAGAGAAAAATAAGATGATCTCTGTCACTGAAGAGTTTATTGATGAAGAAAGAAATAGGCCTGCATTCAGAAATTATAGTTCAGTGTTACATGGGCTCTAACAAAGGTGGGCAGAGAGAAAAGAACTTCTTGTCACAATCTAAAGATCAAATTGGCACACAAGGTAGCTAGAGACTGATTCTTAAAATTCAAAAGAAAAGCAAATGAATTTATGTATTATGTCAAAGTATTGCCATATCAACAGTGAGGGACCATGAGGATGATGAAGTCCTGAGTTAGCAGTGGGTGTGTATCATATTGTACTGATACCATAGTAACGTTGAAGGACCGTGAAGATGATGAAATCCTGAGTTTGTGGATGTGTATCATATCAAACTGATGCCATAGCAATGGTGAAGGAGCATGGGGATGATGAAATCCTGAGTTAGTGGGTGTGAACATTGCTTAACCACATAAAGGAAAGTCCCCTATCTGTGTTCCCTTGTGTCCTTTCTGTAGCTCACCACACAGTTCACCCGTTTCCCATGTCTATACCCATTTCCTGGATAGTCACACCACTCTGGTTCTCACCTTGAATATGGTTTGCATTGAAATTTTCCAAGGCTCTGTGAGACTACACAGACATAAATCATCTCTTTTTGTGGTTGGTGCAAAATAGATATCAAACTATCTGTAGGGCCAGGCTCCTGAGAAGGTTCTAAGTAGGACTAGCTCCAAGTCTCTGTTACTAATTTTGGTAGTTTCCTTGGTCCACACTTCAAAACTCCAGTCTGAACACAGTCTCCCCCACTTTGTGAGTCTGTTGGCAAATATTCTCATTCTGTGAAGAGTCCAGTCCACTATGACTGGACTGGGTAGTCTGGTCTACCCTGCTCCAGAGCAATTGCATCTCAAGGGATTAATCTATACTGATCTAAATGCCGAACAAAGTCACATTTTGAAGTACTTAGGAGTCAGAAGTCCAACACACAGATGTGGGGATGAGAATATATTTCAGTGTATGAAACCTGCTTTATCTAATGAGAATTTATAAAATGTGGTGAAACAAGGGTTTAAATATTTTTGCATAAGGGCCTGTTCTTTCTTGCTGCCTTAAGGAATCTGCCACATGATCCTGTGAACAAGCTCGACAGGTCTGCTGAATAATGAGAGACACAGGGCCCACTGCCTCCATGACAAGCTGACAGGCAGCCACTCTCCATAACACGGAGCCTGGGCTGACTGGCAGCTGCCCTAATGGAGAGTGCAGTAAAGACCAACTAAGCCCAATTCAGGCTGCACAGAGCTAAGGAAGTCGCCGTAACCACCAAGTTGTAGCATTTTGCTGAGCAGTCATGGATAATGTGTTGTGCCTGCAAAGGTTTAAGTCCTTAACTCCCCAGTTTTTCCTAAATTTTCTTGTCTTCCTAACTACTAGCAATAAGCACGTTTGCTAAAATCAAAGACCATTTAGATTTGAGCTGTTCAACTGCACTGTTCTTGAGGTAGACTCCTAGGGTTAAAAAAGATATTTCTACATTGAAAAGTTCCACAGTACAGCAACCTCTCTATTCCTTAGAAAAGGTAAGAAAAAAGAGAATGCCTCTTAATTGAAATTAGCATCTCTCTCTAATATATACAACATTTTCAGTTTAAAAAATAATCATTTATTTGCAAGCCAGCAGATGTGTAACTCAGCAAGCTCACCATCTGTATTTCAGATCTTAGATATACCAGTCATAACTTAATATGGACTTTTTTAAACTTTAAATAATTTATCACATAGATTTGCTGCTGTGGAAGAGAAAGGACACTATGAGCTATTTGCTTTAACCTCTTGGCGGTGTAGAAAACACCTTGTATCATTCTCAACTGTCTATGCTTCCTCTTGTTCACACTGAGGAAAGCTCACTGTTTCTTGAATGTCTCTTTTATTTTGTTATTTCACCTCATAGCACACCTTGTCTGCTCAACCCTTTCCATGCCCCTCTCTGATAGTCATTTTCCTGCAGTCTGAAAACATATTTCCTATGTTTCCCATGTAAGAATGGGAAAGCAGCACTCACATGTCACTTTGACCGTTCCCTAACTGTGTTAAGGATTCTAGCCTGAGAAGACATAATAGTACCTCGCTATATCTACAGTAAGAATAAAAGTGTCAATAAACATAGAGTTTACCACTATTCGTGAGTTTTTCATACCCAAGGTAGGAAGCACTTAAAAGACCAATTTTCAGAAACAGAATTAAGCAGAATCAGAAATACAGGGGAGTATAACGCAACATTGCTGCTGTGCTTTACCTGTGCTCACTACTGTTAAAGCACTCAAGAAAAGCAATTATTAAATCCCACTAAGTGCCACTAGCAAGATCATGCCTGAGAGAGAAACAGCACACACAGAGGGTTTGCTTTTACACGTAACACCTCACGGAGGTCTCAAAACTAGTGTTGGAGATTGCTGAGGTGGTGTCCTGATTCCCTGTAAGCTATCCCCCGGCCTGTTAGTCACATGGCTCTCTAGTTGCCCTTCCCTGAAAAGTGCCTGGTCTAGCAGATGCTTACAGTTTTCACCACCAGGGGAGAAATTCTTTGGTCTGTGATTGGACCTTGCTGTGTTGGCCTGAGGTATACCTCTGTGATGAGCATTGCTACAGAAATGCAACTGTTTCTGGAGAACTTCAGTGTGGTTTAGTGATTTTCTCAACCATGGTGCTTTGGACTGGGTGCTGCTTATCTACCAGTCTGTGTGCAGACAGAATTGGGAGGTGGTTGTAAGACTTTTAAGTAGAGTAATTATTCAGAGGTCATTAATGCAGATGAATCTCTCCTTTGGTAAGGATTAAAGTGTTTCCCATGGGAACCTGTTTATTTTTTGCAATAGGGTTATCTTGGAGCCAGATCAGGTCTCTCCTGACCTCTCTTTGGCTTCTGGTTTTGAGATGGCTTGTTTCCATGCGCACTTCCATCATCCGTCATCAGCTATCACAGATCAGGTGATGTAGCTAAGGTTTTCTCCTCAGATACTGACGCTATGTTTGGATTTTAGCATCTACCAGTATAAAGTAAGCAAACTGTTTTCTTCCAAAAGCATTCTGCCTCAGGTGTGGTGCTGTAGTATCTAAAATCAGAAAACACAACCAACACTAGGTCAGCACATGATCACAAGTTTATGAAAAAGTCCAAAAGATTGTAATGTATTAAACAAGCAGTGAGTTCAAATCCTAGCTTCTTATTCACTGGTAATTAACGTTAATTAATTTCTTAAATAAAATACTGAGGGTGCTTTTCACAATCTCTTGTCATGAATCAGGACATAAAAGAAGGTGCCATTCTTTGGCCTCCACATTTACCTAGAAGAAAATGATCACACATCATATTTCCATGAATGATATTCTGCCACAAACACTTATTTTTATCACTTGCTAATTTATGGCTTATTAAATTAAAACGCTAAGTTAAAATCACCAGATATTTAAAGTAAAGAACTTAAGAGTATATAAGTAGTGGGCATGCTTGAAAGGATGGAGTAGATCAGAGGGGTGAGATAGACTACACATGAATGGCACACAGCTGACTTCAGAGCCCCACGTGTGACTATGTCACGTATTCTACATAAGAATCTACATTCCATTTTGTGCCTTTGTATTAAGCAAATTGGGTCTGTTATTCATTTGTTTAGGTGTCAGTCTCTTCTGGGTTTAGTTATTTTCAAAAGTATTGAATTCAATTTGGGAATCATAAAACATTTACTGAACAAATAAATTAGCAATATTGATGGTGATGATAGTGGGTAAATTTCCTTAAGTGTTTCCCAGGTTTCATGTGATGTTCTGTTCTCTATTTATGTGAAATAATTTTATAGATGCAACAGCTCTATGAGATAGACCCTGTTATGGTTGCTTTATAAGTTAGGGATCTGAAGCACAGTATATGTATTTAATTAATTTCTAGGTACCAAGATTCAAAGTCAGAATTTAACACCATCTGTTCTCATCAAATAGTTAAACACTATTTTAGGCTGTCTTTTCCATAGCAGTGTATGAAAAATTAATGAAACAGTTGGGGGAAACATTAAAAGAAAAGAAAAATCCCACTCAGCATACACATTTACCTTTTATCACACAGACTAGGTCTACATCACTATTTTGCAGACTGAGAGCATGTTATACTACATAGAAAAGGGAGTTTAAGTTCTTGAGATAAGATTGTCATGGGATAGCCTAGAAAATTCAACACCTCTGTATAAGTCCTTGTAAGTGAGAGGAGACAGCAGGGGAGCCAGAGAGCTCTGTGGAGGCTACCAGGAGCTGCCTTTGGTAATAGAGAGGGGCCACAGGCAGCTGAATGCAGGTGTCTAAAGTTGGGTGTGTTACTCAGTTTTCTATCCCTATAATAAACACAGGTTAGGAGCAATTTATGAAGAATGAGGTTTGTTCAGGCTCCCAGCTTCAGGTGTTCAAGCCATGTTCAGTTGGCTCGAAGGCTTTGTGTAAGAAATGTGTGACAGAGCAGAAGTCCTCACAGCTGGAAAGTAAAACAGAAGGTAAAGAGAATGGGGGTCACAAAAGATATGCCCAGAGTGGTGTAAGAGCTCCCCATAGGCACAACCAACTGAACTTTTATACTGCCCTGAAGGAATGCATTCTCTCAACACCTGAGTTACAGTCTAGTGAAACCCAGTTCTGATGTCTGACCTCTGGAACTACTTCTTAATAATAAATTTATTAAGAAACTAATATTCCAGGTACAGGGGCTTGGTAGGGTGTGGAGTGTCAGCCTGGAAGGAGCATGATGTGATGTATTAGCTGCTATGGAGCAATCAGAGTGTGGCTTTGTGGATGTTAGCTTTGATGAGAGACATGACAATAATTACCATTGTGGTTCTTCTTTAAAGACGAGGCTTAGTCTATGTTGGAGGATTCTAAGTCCTGGGAGGTGTTGGCTCAGAGGGGTCACTTGGCAGATGTAACATTATCTTTGAGGTAGCACTGATGGAAATGGAAGGGGGGGTAGTAGGAACATATATGGAAGAGTTGGGATTAAGGAAATGACCAAGTTGGTAGGTAGTAGGACCGCAACTGGTAGAGTTCAAGGGAACTACTGACCTTTGCGGTAATCCACTGAGACTGTGTTGAGCAGAGATGACTGCAGACAGAGCACTCTGATAGAAGATAAAATGATAATCACTTTGCTAATGAAACAGAAATCAGTGGCCTTTATATTATATGCCTGTGTGCATGGCATCTGTATGTGTGTGTGTGTGTCTTTGGATAATAATAAAAGCATTCCTGGATAGTGGCAAAAGGCAATGTTTAGCAGCTAGTGACAATATAACAGTGGCTTCACATTTTCATAAGAATTAATTAATTTTGAATTCCACAACTTATTATAGAAATTACTCTTTCGCTACATTGAAGGGTTCAGTACGTAAAAATATAGCCTCTTTTTTTTTTTTAATTTCTAAGCTTCTGAAAGTGGATATGATTAGAGGCTTTCTGCACTAAAGAGACACAGAGTACAGAGGGAGTGGAAAGACTAAAATTTATCTACATGTAGGTTAAAATATTTTCCCAAAGAAACAACCAAATGAACAAAACAAATTAGAAACCCAAAACAAATCAAGTATGAATGTGAACCAACATGGTTGAGAACACGCATTTAAAGGGACAGAATTGAAAGCCTTTAATTACAAGCCCATGAATGGCTTGTACAATTCATGAAGTGGAACTACACCAACAAATGAAAAGTATTCAGGCTCCTCATAATCCAAGAAATGCAAATTAAAATGAGATTCCTGTTTTGCCCATAAAATTAGCAAACATTTTTAAAGCCTTGTAATATCCATTATCACTTTCATAAATTGCTAATGGCATCTGAATGGCACAATTCTGATCAATTTCCAGTCTATATCTAAAAATTTTTCTACATAAATAACTTAATATAAAATGATGTTATATACAGCTTTTTCCATGTGAGTGTTTCCTGTAATATCCCAACATTTAGGACAATCTGAATGTTCAAAACCATTAACATTTTGATAGTATTAAATTAATATGGTATTACTGAGCAATCTAAACATTCATCTACAAAGTGTAAGTTATAACTTGATTAGGAAATGAAATTGAAAAAACTGCACCTCAGTGATTTTTAAAATGTTTCTGAGAACTTTGCAGAGAACAAAACAGGAAAACAGAATAAAAGTTTCACGTGGACAAACCTGTTTATATTACAGCCTGTTTATTTTCTGTTTGTGGCCTCATCTATGTTTCATGAGCATGCACTATTGTATAATATACAGGCATTCATTAAATATGTACTTGTCTTTTTACAGAGAATTGTGTGTGGTTTCCAAGTTGATGGCATAAGTGTATAATGTTCTGAAGAATGAATTTTGATGGTGGAATAACTGGAGGAAGTAGGTCCTTGGAGGTGAAGTCACTGGGGGCTCTGGTTTTATCCCTGCTCTGCTTTGTGTCTCCGATGTTTCCTGTGGGACTTGAGAGGACAACTTCCTCTCCTACTCATCTCCAGCTGCCAAGACTTTCTGTTCACATAAATGGCACTAGGCCAGTATTTCAGCTCCAACATCATGAGCCTGAGTAAGCTGTGTCTCTTGTTTGTTTGTGTGTTTGTTTGTTTGTTGGTTTGTGTGTGTCTGGAACTTTCCAATTGTGATGAAAGTGTAAGTACAGGGACTATCTGGTAAACTTGGGAAGCACATGGAAAATAGTTATGAATCCAGTATGAAAAGAAATGTTGAAAACATTTTTTTCATAATCATTTACATTTCATAGGAACATGCAATCAATGCAGCTTTTTGTAGGAATAGCTTTTTTATATTGGCTTTTTAAGCAGTATACTTTTCTTCTCTCTCCCTCTCTTCCTCTCTCCCTCTTTCCCTCTCTTTCCTTTATACATACATAAATGTTTATATGCATATTTATCCCACATATCTGTATATTCATACTCTCTAAACTCCACATTCACATTTCCTGTCTCACCTTGCCTTCAATAACTAGTATTTTAGTCTGTTGGTCTGTGTTTCTATGTATTTTGTTTATTTAGTCTCTGCACTGTAGTAAAAGAATTCTCTTTCCACCTCTCTCTCTCTCTTTCCCTCTTCTTCTACTTCCCACTCCCTTTCTCTCTCCCATTCCTACATATTTCCCTTTCCCTTTCTCCTTTTCTATACCTCTCCCTGTATTGTTGGGATTTAACCCAGGACTTCACACACTGGGCAAGTGTTCTGCTGCTGAGTTACATCATTCCTGCTAAGAATAACTTTTCCCCCTAAAATGGCAGGGTTTCTTTAGTATAAATCTTGCTTCTACTTCTCTTCTTTTTCTGCTGATTCAAATTTAATGCCAAATATGTAGGAGGAAAGAAACAACCCCTTGACTGTCTTGCAAATTTAAAACGTATAAATTGAAAAGATGCCGTATCACCAAGTAGAACTCAAGAGTACTTAAGACTCTCTGAGACACTTGTGACAAGAGAGCTGCACAAAGACAGTATTTGTCTTGCCTTGATTTCCACTTCTGTGAGGCGTTAGGTTTGTTATGCCAATTTCATTTTACGTTAGAGCCTTTACTGCAATAATTGAAGAGGAGTTTTACAGCCAGGCAATAGGCTAGAAAAGCTGGGTTATCTCAGCAACTGTTTGCTTTCTGATACTGACAGTGGTCACAAGAATGTTTGTCTTTGATGAGATGTTCGCTGTAGTCTAACTTCCTCCTTGAAAATCACAGAACATGCACATAGTTTATATCTGGTTTGCTTGGTCCTCAGGAAGGGCTAGAAATAGGGAGATATTAGTCTTATTGAAGAAATACCTGAGAATTTTTTTCTCATCATTAAAAATCTAGTCAAATAGAACTCACCACTTTTACTTGGTGCTCTTCCTCCTCTGGATTGCCACAGATGTCAGAACTATCATCCTGGAGGTGTGCCTATAGCACCCCATCTACCCTCTCCATAACCATCCACCCCACTGAGCTCCTTGTGCTTCTGAATGCATTGGTGTTGCCTAATGCATCCTTTCCTGTGAGGAAGTGAGAATTACATGGGCTACGACAAAGGGTACAACGTATCCAACGAGACGGTCACCATCTGTTCCAGCTTCCAACTATGCAAAAAAAATAGAAACCAAAACCAAAGGCTTCAGAAATCCTGGATAACAGCTTCCGTTCGTAGTATCTTCTGCTTGATGTGAGTTTTCTTTTCAGTTCCCTTTGGAGACAGTTGTAGGAAGAAGCATATTGTATTACCATCAGTGAGACACAATTAGAAGACTCAGATCCAACAATGAGAGAAAATTACTCTCTGAGAAATGCACGTGGGCACATTGAACATTCTGACCTCCACTGCATAGTGCAGATTTCTGCTTAGCTTTGCCAATTTCACACAATGCTGGACATAACATGATTAAGTCGAAACTTGCAGAGTTCCTGTTGCCTGGGGAACGGCAAAGGACTCATACAAGATGGTATTAAAGCACCAGTGCCTCTGCCCAGTGGGCAATGGGCTCACAGCAAGATCTAAAGCAAAATCAGATGATTGGGGGAGGGGTGTCAAATAGCATTGAACTAGACTTAAGATGACAGGCTACAGGACATAGCTTTAAATTAATGTGATTCTAAAAGAGAATTAAGGTGATGAAGACAGCATGAGCGTTAGAATACTGAAATGCAAGGAACAGGATTCTACTAACACACACCATTGAGTGAAAAAATGAGAAAAAATGTTCTAAATGAGAAAAAAAAATGTTCTATATTAGATGTTCTCATACTGGAGACAAATATCATACCCTAGACTAATCTCCTGGCATGTGTAAGACCAAGCCACCAATTATTTCCACAATAAACTTATTTTGCTACATGGTTAATAAATGACAGGTGACTGGGGAACTGTAGCAATTAGCAGCAGTACATTCAACACAACTGACACATGTTGTTCAGCTTCTGCTCTGTAAGCAGCATGGTTTTCAGTGCTGTCTTTAGCCTCAATATAATTGCATTTGTGTTCTCCAATATCTGGTAAAACTCTCTCATTTTTATATACTCTACACTCTTAAATATTATGTTTACCATTATGCAGCTTAGGACAGATCAAACTAGAGATCAATATCTCTTGGAGTGAATGTTTACTGTTTTCTTTGTTCTGTGAGCATATTCCTGACAATGGGAATGTTAGGTATACACATTGCAACCTCAGGCTGTCCACAAAGGAATAGCATCAAATGAATGGTTTTAACACAAGATGGCTCAAAGATTGTCCAATAGTAGCATCACACTAGAGCTGTCCCCACCTTGATAGCTTTACCTCTTCAGGACAGTAAGCAGACATGACTATCTAGTCACAGTTTTTCCCCTCCTCATGTGGGACTTCCAACAATGTTCATGTGTTTTTTGATAAGTTATAACTGAAAGTTAGGGACTAAAACATAAACTCTAGCTACTGCTAGATGACCCCAAAGGTGATACTACATAGAACTACAACAGTTCCATCAACATAGCCACTAGAATGAAACCTTGGGGCTGGTTATTAGACTTGCTTTTTATTACAACTTCTAGCAGTTATAATTTATTTCATGTTTTTTACACAAAGGTCATTAGCAGGTATGACATGCTTACATCAACTTTCTTAAGATGTAATTGAAATATCATTTATTTATTTATAATTTAAAATTTTTTATTCATTTTTTAAATTCATTTTAAAGCCTGTTTACAGCTCCATCCCTCCTCTCTTCCCAGCCCCACCCTCACATCCCCTTCCCACATTTCCTCACATAAGAAGAGCCCAACCCTCATAGGTACCAACCCACTCTGGCATTTCAAGGCCCAGAAGGACTAAGCACATCCTCTCCCATTGAGGCCACACAAGGGAAAAGGATCCAAAGGCAGCCAATAAAGTCAGCAACAGCCCCCACTCCATTTGTTAGGGGACCCACATGATGGACAAGCTGCACGTTTGTAATATATGTGTGGAGGTCCAGCCCATGCATGTTCTTTGGTTCATGGTTCAGTCTCTCTGAGACTCCATGGGTCCAGCTTAGTTTATTCTATAGGTCTTCTTGTGGTGTCCTTCACCCTTCTGTCTCCCTCAATCCTCCCCCCACCCCGTTTTCCACACGACTCCCTGAGCTCCACCTAGTATTCGGCTGTGGGTCTATGCATCTGTTTCCATCAGCTGCTGGATGGAGCCTCTCAGAAGACAGTTATGCTAGGCTCCTGTGTGCAAGCATAGCTGAGTATCATTGATAGTGTCAGGGCTTGGCTCTCTCTCGTGGGGTGGGTCTCAAATTGGGTCAGTCATTGGTTGGCCATCCCTCAATCTCTGCTCTATCTTTACTCCTTCACTTCTTGTAAACAGGACAAATTTTGGATCAAGGTGTTGTTGGTGGGTTGGTGTCACTCTCCCCTCACTGGAAATCCCATCTGGCGACAGGAGGTGGCAACTTGAGGCTCCATATCCCACCCACTGGTGGGAGTGGGGTAGAGAGCCTTCAAACTCCTTGAGCACCAGGAAGACTGGCATTCCCCACTCATTAACCCAGGCGGTGTAAGCGATGTGCTTTAATCTTGTATAGTCTAGCTCATCCTGACCACACTGCACTCTAATTCTTGTCTTCTGTAAGTTCAGGAAAACTGATGTCCGTTGCAGCTGTTTACACACAGTGAGGAGGAAGTTAGATACACATTAACCAAAAACCAGCAGACTGAGCTTACTCTGGTATACCAAGAAGAGTAGAGCTTTTGAGCCAGACTAACCAGTTCAAAACTTAGGATAAGTAGCTTTTAAACTTGGGAGATCCTCTCTCTCTTTGAATTTGATATTTATCGTTGTAGGGCTGGGATGCAACTCGGTTGATATGGGGCTTGCCTGGTTTACATGAAGCCCCAGTTTAATCACTGTGCTGCATAAACTCTATACTGGTACATTCCTCTAAACCCAGTAGTCAAGGGGTGGGGATAGGTGGTTCAGAGGGCCAAGGTCATCCTCAGCTACATAGTGAGTTTGTGGCACATGAGTGCAGGCGTGTACACACACACACACACACACACACACACACACACACACACAGAAACACACACGTGCCTTGCAAATGTGACATTACGCTAATACTATTTAATTTACAAAATTGATCCAGGGTATATATAAAAAAATGTATATCATAATGTTTGGACCATATTGACTTCTAAGTATATATAGAAATATTTTATCTTCCCAGGCTGTCCACCATTCTGAAATACATAACCTTTAATTACACTTGACAATCCAAGTGCAAAATCCCTCTTATATTAGGGGAATCAGCATTTGACAAATGGGAATGGCCTGCTGGAATCACAGAGTAGCTATTTATTTGGTACAACCATACGTTCAGCTACTTGTGGCTGTTCTACTGCAGTTAAGTTGTGTGGTAAGGAAGCCCGGAAGACCTATTCCAAATAAATGAAGAGAGAAAAGTACTTTGATTCAAATGTCTGAGGTAAAATAGAAACTCCTAAAATCCAATTAAAATCTGGATCAAAATGTAAACTTGGCAGGAGAGAAGAATGTGATACCTTGTAACAAATACTTTTCAGTTGGGAGCTGTGGACTATATGACTGAAATAAAGGCGCACGTGTGGAGCTGGATGGGCTGTCAGTCACAGCCAGCTCAGTGCAGGTCTCAGACTATGCCAGTTTCCCTCATCACCTGTGGTTTACATCCCCAAGTGAGTGGGTGACTTCATATTTTCACTAGAGGATGTGTAATAAAAAAACACCCATTTGTACCTAACCTCCCCACACAGTGAGCACACCGTGGGCTCGTATTTCAAATTTCATGTAAGCAAATTCATTTATTCTGTTTTTGTTCTGTAGAAATCAGGTTATCTTTATTTTTTTTCTGGCAAAATTCAACACACATCCTCTTTCAAGCTCTTGTGAGATGTTAGACATGTAAAACAAGTCATAGTACAATCTTTAGTCTGGAAACAAAGACTCAACTCAGATATTGAAATACAGATATCAAAGACAAACTGCCCCATGGCTCTGAGAAGGGTCACCTGGGGCTTCTCAGTCTTGATGGCTGGCTGTGAAGTGCCTGACCCTTGGGTCTGGAGTGACGGAGTATGGGGGTGCTAACCAGACTTTCACTGTCTCTTTCTTTGCCTGTGAGTTAGAGCTGCATCACCCATCCTTATTCATGTGTTAAGGAAAGTAGTTTCTTCGTTCAGCTGACTGAACCAATGCTCCCTGAAAAAGAATCCCTTTCTATAAACTATCTTTATTAGTCCCCTTATCAATTCTGCTGTAGAGGTGATATCTCTTATTACAAATGAAAGAACCAAGTCTCAAAGCCTCCTTCAAGACCTCATATTAAAAAAAGCTTCAGACTCAGACTTTCTTACAATCCCAAAAGGTACAACCTCAGTAGTTTCCATACTCACTCAAATTTTAGGTTAATTTAACAATCATGAGTAGGAGCATTTAGTTTAAACAAGCAAAAATTTAAGTGACAAATGTATGTCATTTATAAAAACTAAAATGTGACCTATTATTTTACAAAGATGATATATACAGTATATATAATATTACATATTATAATATATATTCACAGATGATCACATGGCTAAGATATCTGCAATTGTATGAGACTGCACATTTGTGAGTATGTACTGCAGATCTTTGGTGGCATGTGCTATAACCCAAGTTGCTCTACAAGGTGACAAGAAAATTACTGTGAGAGGCCATGTGAGAGAAAATAGGGAGACCATATTTTTAAAACAGAAGATGACAATGCAGCCACTCCTGATGACATCTGATAGACTAAGATCAGAAGGAAGGAAAGGAGGACCTCACCTATCAGTGGACTTGGGGAGGGGCATGTGTGAAGAAGGGGGTGGGAGGGTGGGGTCTGGAGGGGAGGAGGGAGGGGCTTATGGGGGATACAATGTGAATAAAGTGTAATTAATAAAAATTAAAAATAAAAAAATAAACTAAGAAAAATATTAAAATAATATTCTTTTTAAAGAATTTTAAAAGAAAATTTAAAAAAGTAAAGCGTGACCAATCAAATTTCAATAATAAAATATAGTACTATTACCCTAAGCCACCCTGAAGTACTTTAGAGTCACATAATTTTTTCACTTTCTAATGGAAAATTCTTGCCTTTGAACAAACCTCTTTCTTTTACTCGGTGATGACCTCAGCTCTCCTGAGTCTGTGCTGTAGGGATTCTACATGTAAGTTCAGACAGCATGTCCTTCCTTCGGCCTTGCGCGTTTAGCACAATGTGACTCAGATCCTCCTCACAAACTTCCACACATTCACCCACAGTGGGCACTTAGACCATTTATGTATCTTGGGTCTGATGACCATGCTGAGATGAATATATGGCTTCCGATAGCTCTGAGATAGTGATTTTTGTCTCATTTGAATATAAATTTGGAGGTGAAACTGGTATATTATATAGTGGGTCTATTTTTATTTTTATTGTAAATGATATTTTATTAGCTCTTTAAGAATTTTTGGGAAAAAAAAAGAATGAATTTTGACCACATTCACCCTCTTCCCAGCTGCTCCTAGAGCCACCCCTACCTTCCTACCCACCTCACTCAATTTTGTGGTTTTGTTTTTCTTATTTTTTTCCCATCCACAAAGTCCAATTTGTGTTGACCATATATTGATTAAGGTGTGCATTTCAACCTACCAGTGGCAACACTCTTAAAGAAAACCGACTCTCCCTCTCCTAGTGGCTGTAGATTGCCACTCTCTCCTTATCTAGGGATGGGACTCCCTACCCCTCATGTCTCCATGCTTGGATTTGATCTGCCTTGTGTTTGCAAGGGGCTTGTGCATGTTGTCACAACTGATGTGATTTCACATGTGTTATGTGTGGCCCTTCTGTACCTTGAAGCTGCTACCTCTGTCTTGTCATCCACTACCCCTGGTGCTTGCAGCCTATCTGACCCCTCTTCTATAATAACCCCGGAGCCCTCAGAAGGAGGAAGTGAGTATCTTACAGATGTCTCATTTATGGCTAGCCATTCCACACTTATTGTTTGCATTTTGGCCAGTTGTGTGTCTTTCTGTCGATTACCAATCATTGCAAATAGAAAATCTCTGGTATACATTAAGAGATGCATTGATCTATGGGTGTAAGAATTACAGATCTGGAGGTAAGATCAAAGATTGTACAGTGTGTCTATTCTTAATATTAATATATACACTTTTCTTATAATAGCTGCAAAAACTTACTAAGCAACCCACTGACATACAAAGGTTCTCTGTCTTCCACAACGTCAGCACCACTTGTTATCACTTCTCTTTTTGATAATAGCCAATAAAGCAGGTATACATTTATCTTTTGTGGTTTTGTAACCACATCTCACTTATGACTAGTGACAATTAGAATATTATCATATCTACTTGATGGTCATTTTCCTTGAAAGATGTCTATTTGGGTTCTTTGTCCATTTTTTTCTTTTCTTGTTATATGATTCCTTTATACAGGTCAGGTGTTCAACCCCTATCAGTAGATTCTTCAAAAATTTCTTCTGCCAATCTGTAGGCTGTGTTTTCATTTTGTTGCTCCTTTTTTGGATGATACAATACGATGTGTTTATTTCTGTTGTTCTTGCCTGTGTCTTGGTTCATAGCAAGTATATCATTACCAAAATCAATGTAAAAAAAAAAATCCTATCTTTTCCTCGTGGAGTTTGAAAGTTTCAAGCTTCTTACTGAATCTTTAAACCACTTCTAATATTCTTTTGTATATTATCTACGGTAAGTGCCTACATTTTTAAAAGTGCTTGTCAATATTTCACAGGCACTTCCTAATAGTGTTTATTCAAGAATTTATCTTTTCTTGTATTTCTCATCAAATATTAAGCAAATTTCTATTCAGGGAGTTCTCTGCTACATGCTGTATTTTGTTTGTTTGTTTTAAAGGACAATATCATTCTTTTTTTGTTAGCACAGTTTTAAAATACAATTTGAAATGAGGGAATGTGACATTTCCTTCTTTATTTGCTGTCTCAAGATCACTCTGCTTATTGGGATATCTGCAGCTCTATTCATGTTACAGACGGACTTTTCCATTCCTGTATATGCTCACTGGGAATGTGACAGGAGGGTGTGTGAAATTTGTACATAACTTTGTGTACTATGATCTTTTTAGGAGTATTAATTCTTACTGGTTATTTTTTCATTAATCTGTGCCTCCTCCAGTTATTTTATTAGTGTCTTACTTTCAGCAAACTGAGCTCTCACCTGCTTTGATAAATTTATTCCTAAGTCTTTCATGTTTCTTGATAAAATCATAACAAGGTTTTAACAAGAACATTTCTTGTAGTTATCTCGTAGTTGGTGTATATCTTAATAGATTTCATGTTGATTTTTATCTGAAACCTCACTGGACTAAGGAGTTCTGACAGTTTTTGTTGGTGTCTTCTGGAAACAAGAAACAGAATAATGAATCTACCAAAAAGCAGTCTTTTTGGAAAGGAGAGGAAAAAAATACTGGTAAAAACAGTAACCATATTCATGGGCTCTTAACGTGTGATTGAAGGAAGCTCAGATTTGGCCTCTGTGTGACCTTGAATGGCACATTTGATTTCCCTGTGACTAGAGCTGCTGCATGATAATGAGACCTTTGGCCCCTTATCTGAAGATACTTTACAGATTTATTAAGTTAATAAATTAATATTTTAGAGCAGATGAGTCCAAAATTGTCGCTAGAATATTTTTACTATATCTACATAACACTTTGTTTAAGAAAGCTTAGTTTGGGTAACACATACAGTTTTCCATGTAGATACAAAATGCCTGGAAGATTTAATCCAATTACAAGAATGTTATTATATAATTTTCAGCAAAATCTCTCTTTCTCTGAGATGGTAGACTCGTCATATCCTGCTTACATGCTCAGGCAAGGGCTTGTTCCCCTTCCTACTCTTTCTTTTTCTTTCAGCCAAGGCCCTGATTTTCCTAACTCTACTATGTCTCAGTTGATTTGGTCTCCGCCCCCTCGGTGGTGTGTCCTGTGTTCTCTTGCTGTGATGCACAGGGTGGGTCATTCTTTTCATGCTACCCCAGTGACTCTCAGGATTCTGCATTTCTCAAGCCTAAAATTCTGGAAAGGATACCCTAGTTCACATTGTTTTGTTTGGCCTCAGATACCTCCCCTGAGGCTCTTCAACTACCACCCCCATTTATACCTCATCTATTATTCCAAGCACTATGTGATTCTGAAGAAAGAAAGAAAGAAAGAAAGAAAGAAAGAAAGAAAGAAAGAAAGAAAGAAAGAAAGAAAGAAAGAAAGAAAAAAAAAAGAAAGGTCTGTATTCTTTTAAGCTGCTCAGGGATGCTGACAGAGACAGGGAAGCTTAGAAAAAGAAGATGGATCCTTTACATAAAGTAAACATGCAGGAATGGGGAAAAAAAAGAGCCAGAAATTCTTCAACAATAAGGCCTCTAAAGCAAAACCCTGCTTTTCACTCAGTCTATAGGGATCCCCTAAGTCACAGTCTCACAACTGAGATAAGGTTGATAACATTCCTTCCATGAGGGAGTGGTAACATGCTGCCAATGTTCACTTTGGGGAACCAATAGAGTTATTAGGCTTCCATACAGAGACTAAGTTAAGTTAGGTTTTGCTTACAGGGGTGTTGGCACTCCTTACCTAACTGGCAGCACCTGACTAGCTTTACCCAGCATAGACTTTACCCAGCTTCCCTCTTGGCTGCATAAATGGAGCCCCTGCTCTATTTTCCCCAGCTCTATATATTCTAGCCCCACCTCCAGGCCATTGATGGAGAGTAGCGAGCAGCTGGATATGTGGACAAGAATCCTCTGTCCTACTCCGCATCTCTATTCCAGGGTGTAAATTATAAATTAACCCTGCTGGGATGATTTTTTGCATGGGGCCCCTGGTGAATTCCCTAAGACAGCAGGTGCTGAGCTTGAAGGACAGTCACTCAGAACAGATGGTATGTCAAGTTACAACAAACTGTGACCATGATAGTTGAAAAAAGTTTGTTTAGTAGTGTTCTCTGACCACAGTTTGCTACTCCATGTAATCTCAGATTTCTATTTTTATTGTTATGTAAGATCAGCACTATAATTTGCAAATGAACTTAGTACTTAGTGTGTGTATCTTTTTAGTAACTGGCTTTTTCTATTGAGATGCATGCCAGGCTATGGGGAACTGTGAATGAGACAAAATGAAACACACAGAAGCTCATTAGCTTTCGGCCCTAACATGCTAAGGTAAGGTTCAGAGAATAATGTCCAACCGAACAATTAAAAATATAATCTCACTTGAAAGCAAAGAACTCTTTTATACAATATTAGGAAGTCCTTTTAGCTGATATAGTAAGGGGACTCTTCCCCACAATTAGATGCCACATCCTTGGCTTTTGCTCTTAAACATTTTGGGATTCATAGTCCTGCCTCAGTCTGTTCCTTTTTGGTATCAGAACCATGGCAATAACATTCAACTCCTAAAGCTTCATCTTTTTTTTTATCATAATGAGTATCTTCTGCATTGTAAGCTAAACTAGAAGCATAATGGACATCTCTTATCTCAGAGATACATACAGTCTGAGTGCATTTTTACAGAGAGCCATAACTGTTTGGATGAGTGACATAGATAAGAGAAAGGTACAGAATGCATATAGAAAGAGAATGCACCAGAGCCCTTTGAATATTTAATTGTTTCACTCTGAGGACATGCAATTACTCTTGTGAGAACTACTTAGACTTTCAGAAAAACTGATGTTATAAAACCACAGAACCAAACAAATGAACTCTTTGATATATTTCTAAAGCCACAATGCAGTGGCCCTTCACCTTCATCTTCCTTAACCATTATGTTAATACTGGATTATACTTCCTAGCTTGCAAGTTCCCTTTTAGGTTTTAAAGCAAGACACTCCCTTCATTATCCTTTTACCAACATGAAAAACATCACCTTCCCTGTTTCTCCATTGTGATTGACATATGCCCATCTAAAAGACACTGACTGAATGGAGCTGTACTCAGACTTAAGACACACTCACTGTACCCAGTCACCCTCCCGTGACCTCAGTTCCTTACAAGGCTTTTTCTCCAATGGAAAGTTGTTCTCTGAACTCTAGATTAATAAATATAATGCACACTCAGAATAACTGCTTTAATCCCCAACAACCACATAGATACCAAACTGCTGCTCTGCCATCATCTTCATTTGATATGCAAACTCCATCTTTCTGTTTGTACAAGAAAAGAGCTTAGAGCTAGGTGCCCTGGTTCAGGCCTGTAATCTCAGCACTTGCAGAGGCAGGAGCAGGCTATCTCTGTGTCACCCTGGTCTACAAAATGAGTTCAGGACAGCCAAGACTACACAAAGAAGCCCCGTCTCGAAAAACCAAAAACCAAGGAACAAGACAAACAAATAAACAAAAGAAAAAGCCCTGAGAGCTTAGAATCTTTTAGTTAATTTGTTTTACTTTTACAGTCACAGATCCTGTCTCTAATATTTCACTAGGGCATTTTGGGTCTCCCTACAAAATATCCCTGAAATCCATACCTTGCTGCACGTGTGCTCATTGCTGCCACTGTGATTCAGGCAGATGCTTTCTCTGTCCTGTGTTCCGATGGCTTTCTTAGTGCTCCTTACATTCCTCGAAAAACATCAGTGTCCATGAAATACTCCCCCAGAAACCTTCCATTCCCTTAAAGTTTTTGCTTTAAAATCCTTTGTGCAGGTGTGTGTCTGAACATGTGTACCTGTCTGTGCAGGTACGTGTGTGTGTGTGTGTGTGTGTGTGTGTGTGTGTGTGTGTGTGTGTGTCTGTGTCTGTGTGTCTGTGTGTAAACCAGATATCGATGTCTGGTGTCTTCTACAATCACTCTTTATCTTATATTTTGAGACAAGTTCACTGACCTGGAGTTGACTGATCCCACTAGAGTAGTGGTTCTCAAACTTCCTAATGCTGTGACTCTTTATTACAGTTCCTCATGTTGTGATGATCCCGACCATAACATTATTTTTGTTGCTACTTCAGAATTCTAACTTTGCTAATGTTATGAATCATAATGAATATCAGTGTTTTCTGATAGACTTAGGTGACTGACCTCTGTGAAGGTTCATTTGGTCCCCTATGGGGGTTGTGACTCACAGGTTGAAAACCACTACACTAGACTAACTGGCCAGCAAAACCACTGTGTCTGCCTTCTTCTGCTTTACAGTGCTGTGGTTACAATAAGTACAATGATGTCCAGCCTCTTACATGGTGCTGGTGATATGAATTAAGAATCTCATGCTTGCATGACAATACCTCTACTCACAGAGCCTTTTCCCAGCCTTTGCTTAAATGTCTTAATGAAGGATTATCATATAAAATGCTTTGTCTCTGCTACCCACAGTACCAAATCACAGTGAGACATATTTACAATCTCAAATTCATCTTATTATTCTTTAGCTTTGTATTCTTGCTATATCAAGGAAGTGGGTCTCTGAAAGAAGTGATTTTTAATAAGAATTTTTTTTTTTGCCCACAAATTATGTGTAGAAAGGATTTTCAGCATTATTTGGCTAAGTGAATGGGTGTGAACAGCAATACAAATAGAGCCCCACATTGCAGTGGTTAAATGAAAAATACTCTCTCTCCCAAAAGGACATATATTTGAATATTTGTCCCCCATCACTTTGAGGAGGTTATGGAACGTGTAGAAGGCAGTGCCTTGCTAGAGTTGATGCTTACTGATAGTGGTGTTAGTACTGATAGCCTTGTCCAACTTCAGGCTCACTCTCTCTGCCTTCTCCCTGCGGTTGAGAGTGTGATTTCTCAGCTTCCTCATCCAGCCACCTGCTGCCGTGTCTCCACCACCACAGTGGAATCTTGCTCTAGAAACTTAAACCCAAATAATATCTTCTTTCTAGGAGTTGCATCAGCCACGTGTTTTATGACAACCATAGAAAGTAAGATACTGACAGTTACTGGCAAACATATTGCATCATCGGGCTGTTTGTGATAAGTCTGGATTATCATCCTGTCAGATGTCTGGTTGGTTAATAAAGAACTGGTGACATATAATGATCTTTATGTTGGTTCTATTATTAGACTCACAAAAACCCAAAGGATGGAAGAAAGATTTCCACAAAATGAAGATGGACAACATAACTCTCTCTGTATTATAATTCTATCTCAGGTCAAATGCAGGAGTGGCTGGAGCTATCCTCTTTAAAATATAAAGCACTTTCCAGCACAGTCTTATTCTCACAGTAAACTCTAATACTCCCTCCTTTGCTATTATTTTCAGCTGGGAGTGCCCAAATTTGCAACTTCCTCCAGCTAAACCATTCCCATTTAGCCTATATCTGGTGGTTCTGTTATTTCTTATTCAGGTGAAATATCCCATTGTCATTAAGATGACTTGTCCAGGATACTCATTGTAATTTGGGGACAGTACTGGGCAATTAAATAAGTTCTCTAGAAGCAGAGAGTGTGTTTGTTTTTGCTGACTCTGTCTACAACCTCAGCAGAGTCCCTGCCCCTGGGTGTCCAGGAAATCCACCCCTGCCCTGCTCCCTGTGAGGATACAAAGATGTCAGGTCAGCTAAAACAGAGTGGTGTTAGTGGAGCCTTGTTTGCATTTTATTCATTATTGGATACTCAACATTCCTTTTTAAGAGTTTAGGAGACAGGGTAATTTGTATGCTCTTGAGCAAGTAGTTTATTTCCTATGAGCCTCATTCTTAACATATACTAAAATATCACCTCATGAATTCTTAGTGAATATAATGAATATAAATGAAATAGTGTGTGTGGCTTACAACAAGAGCAAGAATAATAATTCCCCATGCATTTAGAGCTTTCCATGTATCAAACGTTTTTAAAAGTAACTTTATATATTTTTTATTATTTAATCTTCTGAAAAATCTATTAAGTAATGTAATAATAACTCAAATCTATTGAGTTCTTTATACAAGGATAAGCTTGCCTTAATTATTTTCTTTGGTCTCTTCATTTTTGAGAAGTAGCATTAGAGTGTTCTATCTCTGCTATAAGAAATCTGAAGATGACAATACTTTTAAAGATTTGTGTGTGTGTGTGTGTGTGTGTGTGTGTGGGTGTGTATGAGTGTTTTGTCCTCATGTATATGTGTTCATCTGTGCATTCCTGCTGCCCAAAGTCAGAAGAGAACAAGTCCTGTGGAAAGTGGAGTTACAGATGGTCCTGAGCTGCCATGTGGGTGCCAGAAACTGAACCAGTATCCTCTGGAAATGTAACCAAAGCTTTTAACTGCTGAGCCATCTCTCTAGCCCCAAGATTAGAAACTTTTTAAAGTTCACACTGGCTTTTCAACTACAATATTGCTAGTGAAAATAACTTTGTATTTCTATATTAATTTGAAAACAGGAGATAAAAAAGAAAAGAAGGAAGGAAACTAAACTTCATAAGTGGAATTTGAGATTATTCATGTTGTGAACTAGCCATGTAGACCTTATACACACTAGACTCCATTCAAACTAAAGTCCAGGTTTCAATCTATAGACCTTGGAATGACTTCTTGATTTGTATTATTACATTACATGAATATTTTGAAAGCAGGAAACATTTGTTTTTATTCATATATTGCTTATCATAATGCCAATTCCTTCTAATGCTTACATACTACAACTGTTCAAACTACCAGCTGAGATGGAGCTCAGACTAACCCAAATCTCTCGCCCTGCAAAATGAGAGATGAGTTCCATGCAACGTCCTGCAAATGTGCCCAATATCAGCAAGAATCTTGATTTGTTAATTTGCATATCAGTTAATAACAATTTGCCAGCCACCGTTCCTCACTGTTTGCCTGACAAGTGCACCCTGGCTTAGGAAACCAGGCTTCAGGTTTTGCAGGCTTCAAAGAGGCAAATAGACATCCTTTAACAAATCATGTTAAGGGATGATCCAGCTTCCTTGATGGCAGCATGATGCCATTCATGAAGTCCCCATAGCAAAATGTTTTAACGCTGAGCAAAATAAACAGTTGCGTTTGGAGGAGGAGCAGAGCCAGTAAATCTGCAGCATGTAACTGCTTATGAGGAGACTAGAATATTTACACAGGTGGAGACAAGCAAATAGGACTGGTGTGGGAAGACAAAAGGGAGTGACTTAGTTCAAACATGAAAGGGAAGGGTTGAGGTAGCTAATTAATGATCTTCAAGACATAGCTTTGTTCTGTGACCACAGGTGATAATGGCTCCTACTTCTCCTCAGAACTTTAAGTGCAGAGCAAAGCAGAAGGGGCGACTGTAGGTTAGATTAGGCAAGCTTTAAGACTTCCTTGAATTTGAACAGAACAGTTTTTAAATGTCTTCTTATGAACAGCTTTAAAGAAAGATAGTCCCATGTAGCCTGTGAAGATAAAATACAGATCTGTTCAAAGGAAAGGTTCAGCTCAACTCACCTCAATAGCCTCCCAACTTCCTGCCCAGATCTGAGATTAGGGCCTTTTATTTGTCTAAATCCATGATGACATTTGTGGCATCTTCGTTCAATGGAAATGATTATCTACCCTTTGCAGGGTTACTTTACTCAAGGAATGCCAGGTGTCTGCTAAACTATGAGTTTGGTCTAACATAAACTCAGATCTAGTTTAAATCTGAAAAGAAAAATTCTGGACGTCATATCAGTCATGACAATGATATTAGAACATAAAACCTGCACTCAGGGCCTGAGTGATGCATGCACAGCTTGATGGTTATGGTGAGTTTTAGGTTAATGGAAAATTCCACCATCGTATGACATTTGCATACTGTTGGTATATAATCTAGAAGTTTCTAACATCATCTATCTCATTTAAATGATGAAATCATTCTTAGGAATGATTGCGCAGTCTAGATATACTTCTTGGATGGTTGTTTGTTTAAACAATTTTCAAACTTTTTGGACTGCAAACAGTGAGGGGGAGAAGCCTGACTCCATGTTGGCTAGACTTAAGGATGTCAGAAAGGCTAATAGCATGATGCCTTGGATAGAGACTAACACGGAAGGAACAAAGCTCTCAGCAGACTTAAAGCTTGGAGAGGGAAAATGCATCTTCCTGTGCTGGTTTATTAATTACTCAATTTTCCAGAGTTTTGACAAATGGCTCTTAAACTTTCATTACTGAAATTTAAGTTATAGAACTTTTAAAGTTATGTTCAAAATCTGTATAAAACTCTAAATTGTTAAGCCTGCTGACCTGAATTTAATACCTAGAACCCATGTGATGGTATTGGGAGATAATAGGCTCCATGCTGTTTCTGGCCTTCACAGATGTACCACAACACATGCTCTCATACATACACTTCATGCAATAATAATAAACTTTTTGTAAAAGGTGCTAGAGAAATGACTCAGCAGATAGGAACACTGGCTACTCTTCTTGAGAATCTAGGTTCAATTCCCAGAATGCATAAGGCAGCTCACAAATGTCTGCAATTCCAGTCCCAGGGGAATAACCATCCCAACAGGCTCTTCTGGCTCCCACTATTCAGCATCCATGTGGTACACAGAAACATAACACAAAACACCATACACACAAATAAAAATAAACATGTTATTTTTATTTCCGGGTAAATATTTATGATTTATCATCTGCTTGTTGCCTTTTATTTTTTCCTATTTTCTTTTCATTATATATTTCCATATAATATACATATATTCTATACTATATGAAAATAGTGTCTACTGGTTGGTTGCTAAGCCTATTTTAGCTGTTCTGATGGTTTGAATGAGAATGGTCCCCTTGGGCTTAGTTTCCAGGTGGTAGACTATTTGGAAAGGATTAGGAGGTGTGGCCTTGTTTTAGGCAGTGTGTCCCTGGGTATGAGCTTTTATATTTGCCAAGACTCATGCCATTTCCAGTTATCTCTCTCTCTCTGCCTCCTGCTTGTGGATCAAATGTAATCTCTCATCTACTGCTCCAGTGCCATGCCTGCCTGCCTGCTTCCATGATCCTCGCCACAATGAGCACAATTCTAACTCCCGAGAATTACAACCCCCAAATTAAATGCCTTCTCATTCAAGTTGCCTTCGTCATGGTGTTCTGTGATGGTCATAGAAAAGTAACGCTGCTGTAGTACCTTTGTTGTGGGTGAGGTAGGCTTTACAAGTCAGCGTTCCCTTTTCTCCTCCATAGACTCCATTGCTAAGCATTTATAAGGCCACTTCTGACTCCAGTGGCTGCTGAAAATTGTTAACTTCCTGGGGAATAAAAACATTTAACCAGCAGACAAAGAGAAAGGCTGTTAACTGCAAAGGGAAAGGAAGCTTCTTTTGCAGTGGTATCAATGACTAATGAGAGACATAAAAAAGGCTTCTGTGACAATCTCTCTCCACCTCCACCTGACCCCATACCCCACAAAGAATCAGTCTAGACAGGAAGCACTTGAAGAGAACTCTTAAAATTGTGGTAGGGAGCCAGGTACAGTGGCCCACACCTGTAATCCCTACATGAAGGGAGGCAGAGGCAGGCAGATCTCTGTGAGTGAGGCCAGCCTCATCCACAAAGGGAGTCTAAGAAAGCCAAGGCTACACAGAGAAACCCTGTCTTGAAAAACAACAACAACAACAAAATTGTGATGGGGATGAGGAAGTGTAACTCTTCAGAGTTGGTGGCTTCTGGTGGGGGTACCATGGTGAAGGACTCGGTTTTCCTTAAAAGGCTGGCCGCTGGCGGTTTGAGTGAGTATAAGGGCAACACAAATTTGACTTGGTATTTCTTTTCCTTTTTCTTCAGTGGAAGTCACAAAGGTGGGAAGGATGGACCTTGGAGGACTGCGAAGTAAATGGGATCAATGGCGTTATGTGAAATTTCTAAGCAATCAATAGAAATACTATGTTGGGAAAAAAAAAGGAAGGCAACGCTTCTAGAGTGATGTAGTTAATTCTAATCTATTCTTAATTCCAAAATAGTCTCTAAACCCCTAATAACAAACTAAGTGGATGGTTGTCTGAAATATTCGTTGTCCATCAAGCTAGTTTGTAACTTGTCCTTCCAGAAAAATCTTGCCTCCTCAATGGAACAGACATTTGGTTGCAAACTACTGATCCATGTGTTCACTAATTCTTTCCATTGAGGGCTCCCCATATCCACTTACTTGCAACTGTGATATCTTTGGATAGACCATCTCATCAGTTGCTTTTTAACAAGCACACTGAGGATCAGGATGTTTCAGTGATGACTTGAGTTGGGATTTGCCATGCGGGTGTAGTGAGGACCGTTAGGTTACTTAATTCTCCCACTATCTGGTTGCTCCATTTTAAACTATGACACCACAGTGCACCTGCCTGTGGGATCAAAGACTTTGCAGGATGGAATCAGTAGACAAATGAGCATGGGAGTGCCTGGACTACAAACCTTTATTTAACACTTATTCTTATTATCTCTTTTTGTCTCCAACTAACTCTACTGAGATAGTTAGCACCATTCCAAAGACAAGAAGACCAAGCATTTCCCAACCAACCTTCTGGAAAAGGGAATGTACATTTCAAAGTCCTGTGTGCATCCTTACAAGCTAAAAGTTATCTTTGATTTTTCAAAGCCCCAAAGACAGCCTGAAGTTGTATTTTGAGAAGAAATTCTGGGGTTATCCCCTTTATACTTAAAAGAGACTTCTGAATGTAACTTGTTCTTTCTACAATAGCTTGGGGCTTTCAACAGAAAGAAAGAGAAGGAATATTGAATTCAAGTTTCTATGACCTACCCTTCCAAAATTAGCAATCTTTTGAACATTAGTTCAGAAGTATTCATTGCTAGTCCGCTGTCACAATCTAACTTAGAGACTACAATTGTGGGGTGGAGTCACTCTTTCAAGATACTGAAGATTCACATATATTTAGCAAGAATGTAAATATCTATTTCTTGTTTCCTTCCTTATGTCCATCACTGAAGTAGACTATCATTTTACATGGGCAGTTAAGCAAGGATATAGCAAGAACCCAGTTGAGAATCCCCCTGAAGTTCTCATATCCTGTACGGGTGCAAATGTTAGTCTTTCCTCTATATGAACAAATTGGATGTTGTATGAACAGTGTAGGATATCCGGTAATTAATGATGTCCATGGAAAAATGGGAGAAAACAGAAGAGAAGAAAAACGGGACAGGAACTCCACAAGGAGATCAACAGACCAAAAATCTGGGCACAGGGGTCTTTTCTGAGACTGATACTCCAACCAAGGACCATTCATGGATATAACCTAGAACCCCTGCTCAGATGTAGCCCATGGCAGTTCAGTATCCAAGTGGGTTTCCTAGTAAGGGGAACAGGGACTATCTCTGACATGAACTCAGTGGCTGGCTCTTTGACTCCCCTCCCCTAGAGGGAGGAGCAGCCTTGCCAGGCCACAGAAGAGGACATTGCAGCCAGTCTTGATGAGATCTGAGAAGCTAGAGTCAGATGGAAGAGGACCTCCCCTATCAGTGTTCTTAGAAAGAAGCATGGGAGGAGAAGTGGGAGGGAGGATGGGATTGGGAGGGAATGAGGGAGAGGGCTACAGCTGGGGTATAAAGAGAATAAAATGTAATCAATGTGAAAAATAAAAACTTAATTAAAAAAAAGATGAAGAAGAATCAAAAGGATACCAGAGAGTATAGGACAAAGGAAAGATGTATTCTTAAAATGTTTCCAAAAGCAAATCAAACAGACATAATCCAAAAATGTACTTTATTCAAGAGCTGAGAGAGAGGGAGGAGAAGAGAGAAAGGGGGAAAGAGAGGGGAGGAGAAACTAGGGTCGGGGAAAAGGGAGGGAGGGAAGAGAGCTAGAGGGAACAAATGGACAAGGAAAGGGAGATCCCTTAAATGTTGAACATCTACCCTGAAGTACACAGGTCAAACTCTGAGCATCACAATTTCTGTTTGCTATACCTAGCCTGTTTAATTTACTGAAAAACAAAGAAAACTTTGCAACAATTAAACTAAAGTTCTAAAATCTCTAAGTGCATTATGTTGTAGATATTCAAAATGGCCCCCAGCTCAACTGTTTAAAATACTACCGCTTAAGGACAACATCTAATTTTTTACCTTGTTGTGTAGACACTTTTTTCTTTTTTTTTTTAATTTTTTTATTTAATTACACTTTATTCATTTTGTATCCCCCCATAAGCCCCTCTCTCCTCCCCTCCCGATCCCACCCTCCCTCCCCTTTCTGCATGCATGCCCCTCCCCAAGTCCACTGATAGGGGAGGTTCTCCTCTCCTTTCTGTAGAAACTTTTGATCCAGCCTTTTGCTTAACACCTGCCACCTTCTCACTCTTTCCCAAGATATGCAGTTGAATGACTAAATCAATGAATATTTTTTGATCAAACATTGAACTATTGTTAGATCTTCTCATTTTTTTAAGAGTTAGAAAATTCTTTTTTATCTTGTTTGCAAGATGTTTTGGGCTTGGCAGGAAAGCAAGACGACTCAGTGTACAAAGGAGATTACTACAGGAGCTGCTGGCCTGGGTCATTCCTTTTCTGTAAAAGTGGATACAGAGAGATGACTCCAAAAATGGTTTCCTTTGCTTTCTACACATGGACCATGTCATGCATTTACCCACTCTCACTTCTCATGTATACACACCACACCATCTTTCTCTCTCCCTTTCCCTCTCCCTCTTCCTTTCTCCCATCCCACTTTCTCTATCACACACACATAACACAATTGAAAAATAAAGATGGTCGCTTGGTTGGAGAGATGATTCCAGTTTGTAAAGTGCTGATCAGTTGTGCCTGAGGTCATGAGTTCAGGTTCCCATTGTGGACATAAAATCAGAACCTGATGTTGTGCACCTGTGATCCTAATGGTGGGCCGGCAGAGACAAGCAGATCACCAAAGCTCGTCAGCTAGATAGTCTAGCAGATCTGCTGAGTTCCAGGGTCAGTGAAAGGCTATTTTAAAACACTAAGGTGCAGAAGAGATTGAGGAAGACAAACTATATTTATTAACATTAACTGTCCATCTGACACAGCCTGGAACCACCTGAAAAAAGTGTCTTAACTGATTAATCATCCTATCAGATTGCTCTGTAGACAAGCATGTGAGAGACTGTCTTCGTTGTTCATGAATGTAGGAGGGCTCAGGCCACTTTGGGCAGCACCATCCCTAGGCAGGTGATGCTGGGCTGTGTACAAAAACTAGCCAAGGATAAGCCTATGAGTGAGTGAACCAGCACCATCAAACAGGCTTCCACAACAATTTCTGTGTAAAGTTTCTGCCTTGATTTTCTGCCCTGGCTTCCCTCAATGAGAGACCATGACCTGGAAGTGTAAATTAAATAAATCCTTCCCTTTTCTAAGTTTCTTTGCATCAGAGTATTTTATCATAGCAACAGGAAAAAAAATCCCAATGTCAGTCTATCTTTGGCATGCACATACCCACACATTCATATGTGCACATACACCCTGAACGCTTACACCTCAGACACGTTTACACGTGTATAGACAGATGAATATATAGCCAGATATAGATACATATGGCTATAGATGAATTGATGTATGCCCCCTTGCTCTCATCGCTTTCTCCCCACATGGTTGCAATGACTTCGTCTTCTGCTCCCTTGTTTCAGCTCTGAATTCTGTCTCTACCTATAGAAACATCAGCTACTTGAGCACAGCAACATTTTCCACATTTGACTGTGTAACTGTTATCAATAGTCTACAGGTGTAGCAAATGATGGCTATCAACCACATGTAGGATACAAACTGTTGACATAGTGCTATGACTAGACTTATAATCTACCATTCATTACTTCATGAGTACTCAGTCTATCCATGTTTCACTCAAGCTTGTATTTGTACTAAATTTTTTCAAAACAATAAATATCAACACCCACTTCCTGTCCTATGAATACTCTTAGGATGATAAAGCTCTTAGCAATCTCTGTCTCATGACAGGAACAAGCACAATAAAGTCAACACAAGAACTGGGATAATACTTGCTCCATAGACAAATAACAGCTACAGTTCCAGATGACATCACTTTCCTTGAGATGCTCCAGCAAAAGACAGAGCAGCAAGCACAGAGCCCCTAAGGAGAGAACGTAACTGTACTAACTGAGTAAAAGATGCCCAGAAAGTCCAGTATGGATGGACTCTGCCAAGTCTCAATTCTGTCCCTAGGGAAGAAACTGTTACTTATCTCGCTACAAGCTAGCCTTGGCAGATGTAGAAATAGTACCAGCTTGCCCCATGCAATATTTGGCATCCATTTCTGAGAAATTATGTATGTCCTATAGAACCCTAATTTTATTGGGCATCTACATTTTTTCTTATCTGTCTGCTCTTTTCATTCACCCATACTTGTTCATTCAGTTGTTACATGTGTGCAAATGGGCTAAGCAGAACATTTCATATATGTAATTGAATGACAGATCATAGGCAGAAAGGGAAGTGCAAATTTAATATGTATGTAATCTAGGATAAAGTGTGGGAAAGACTTGAGTTGTCATGGAAGGAAAAAGGTCAAAATGTATGTATCATCATTCCAGTAAGGCCACTGGCTAACATCAATAAAGGTTAGCCAGTTACATATAGAGAGTGGAAATGGTTTCCAGGAAGCAATAGCGCTTCCTCAAGATCCAGCTATACCACTCCTAGGCATATATTCAAAAGATGCTCAAGTACATAATAAGAACATTTGCTCAGCTATGTTCATAGAAGCTTTATTTATAATAGCCAGAACCTGGAAACAACACAGATGTTCCTCAACTGAGGAATAGATATAGAAATTGTGGTACATTTACACAACAGAATACTACTCAGTTAAAAAAACTACTCAATTAAAAACAAGGAAATCATGAAATTTGCAGGCAAATGGTGGGATCTAGAAGAGATCATCCTGAGTAAGGTATCCCAGAAGCAGAAAGACACACACGGTATACCCTCACTTATAAGTGGATATAAGACATATAATATAGGATAAACATACTAAAATCTAAAATCTGTACACCTAAGGAAGCTAAGCAAGAAGAGGACCCTGGGTAAGATGATCAATCCTCACTCAGAAAGGTAAAAGGGATGGTTATTGGAAGAGGGAGAAAACAGGAAACAGGACAAGAGCCTACCACAGAGGGCCTCTGAAAGACTCTACCCAGCAGTATATCAAAGCAGATTTTGAGGCGCATAGCCACACTGTAGGCAGAGTGCAGGGAAGCTTATGAAAGAAGGGGGAGATAGAATGACTTGGAAGGGACAGGAGCTCCACAAGGAGAGCAATGAAACCAAAAAATCTGAGCCCAGCGGTCTCTTCTGAGACTGATACCCCTCCCAAGGACCATGCATGGAGATAAACTAGAATCCTTGCACAGATGTAGTCCATGACAGCTCGGTCTCCAAGTAAGTGTCCTAGTAAGGGGAACAGGGCCTGTCTCTGACATGAACTCAGTGTCTGGCTCTTTGATCACCTCCTGCTGAGGGGTGAGCAGCCTTGCCAGGCCACAGAGGAAGACAATGCAGCCAGTCCTGATGAGACCTGATAGGCTAGGGTCAGATGGAAGGGGAGGAGGACCTCCCTTATCAGTGGACTTGGAGAGGGGCATGGGAGGAGATGAGGGAGGGAGGGTAGTGCTAGGAAGGAATGAGGGAGGGGACTACACCTGGGATACAAAATGAATAAACTGTAATTAATTAAAAAATGATTATATGCTGAATTTTGCTAGTTATTAAAGAGTTATAAAAATTGTTCAACAAATCTAATCCTTTCATTAAAAAATTAAAATTAAAAAAACTCTGCATGCTTCAATTCACTTATAACATGAACAAATAATAAATGCCATCACTATGGCAGATTTAATTTGATTATCAAAACACCACCTTCTTGTATGGACCTCCTCCTGTAACTGAGATTTAGGACAAAAAGAAAAAAACACTGGTAGTTCAGGGACATAGACATTTGTCATAGGAACACTGAACACTCAGGTGGTTGAGGCAGGAGTATTGTCAGTGTAAGGCCAGCTTAAACTATGTAGAGGTTTGTAACGTGAAACTACAACTTCAAGAAGAAATTGTCCCCTGATTGGCTCCTCTCTCTGATTCCTTTCCTTATACCTTGTTTCCTTGCGGAAGCCTTATCTCCCTCTTCCTACTTTGTATAGCATAAGTTGAAAATAAAACTCTGATGGCTGGTTAGGGACCTCAACTGGAATTAAAACTGACACTGTTTACACATTCTGAAGAATGACCTTCCCTTCAAATCTCTTGTATTTTGGCAATTTTCCATTTGGGGAAAAGCTGTCAAATGGCTCTGCTGCTTTAGGCTGTGGTCTTTATTGTTACATTAAATGAAAGTTGAGAGGTGAAAGAGTATGCATGCTTTTCTCTCTCTGAATAAGAGTGAACATTGTGAGTAGTGAAATCATTATAAGCAAGTTTTACAGTTAAGGGCATGCAGAATAACCATCCACCTAAGTTAGCTCGCCAGCAGGCAGCAGGATATTAGGCTGCTGGAAGCCAGAGCCGCTTATATGCGCAATCGAGTGCCTGCCTCCATGTTGTTGCTGTACTTCTAACAAGAGCACTATTGCAAGCTGTCACTGAGGACTGCCACCCCTCCTCTGCAGGGATCTCAAATCAATAGCCATGGTGAGAGAGGGCTTCCATATGGAGCCCAGGCAAGGGTTTCTGGCTTCTGCCCAAAGTTTTCTTCAGAATTGCTTTCCAGTTTCCAATATCTTCTCTGTGTCTAATCCTAAATTAGTGTAGCATCAGTTGAGGCACCTTCCACACTCATGCTGCTGAGAATAACAACCAATGAACGGTCCATGAATATGCATGAGTGGAATTATAGTCATGCATGAATGCTCTACATTAGGGCCTAATAATAAACAGCTACTTTTTTGTTGATATTTTTGCCTAAATAAAGAACATGGTTGGGGTTTTGGTTATATCAATCTCTATTCAGCAATAAACATTTATATAGACATCTGTGAGGTAAGTGTAGAGTCAACATTCATGTATTAGTTTAAGCAATTCCTATGAAATATGAAAAAATGATTGTGAAATCTATTCGCAGAAACAGGGAATCAATAATATGCTCTCTGGGAAAGCACTGGCAAATGTAATTTAGTATTGGGGTACAAAGTGTTGTCTAGTTATTAAGTACTAAATAAACATTTCAAATGAATAAGTAAGTTAATGAATTCATTTTTCTAGATAAAAGCCAAGTTTCAATAACATGTGCATGATTAAATGGGAGGAACACACATCCCAGTCTTTTTCTCTGTGAGTCACAAACTGTGCTCTGTATCCCAGTAGAACAACTCCTCTATACACAATGGGTAACCTGGCAGCACAAACAAATTAAATGTTGTATCAGAACTATAACAGGAAATTGCATCACTGTTGACTTTAAGAGCAGCAGCCATGGCTTTCAAACAATCATTAGAGCCTCAATTTATCTTTATACATTGTTGATGCAATACTGAGAAAATGCATGTACAGTTCCTACCCAAGACAAAACTAAAGTGCACAGCAATTGATCTTAATAAAAAATTCCCTGCCTTTCCCTAATAGGAAAATAAAAGAACTATCCAATGGTTAGTGTGAATGAAGAATATACATAGTCTTTTAAAGCTGAAGTTTAAACTGAGAGCAAAATTTATTGTAGGGCTAGCATTGAACTCCCTCAGAGGTGTGAGGCATGGCTCCATTGCGTAGCCTGAGGCATTTTGCTCCATTCATAGTATGAGACATATAGATAGATAGATAGATAGATAGATAGATAGATAGATAGATAGATAGATAGATAGATGGATATTTTTTCCTTGTATGGTCTGGAGGCATTGTACTTGACCAATGGTTTGAGGCCAGGCTCCATTATGTGGTCCTGAGGCAAGCCAGAGCCTAAGAGCAGAAGAACATGCAGAGGCAAGGCTGCTTTCCTTGTGGCAGCAGGCTTAAGAGGAAGAGTTGGGGGGGTGGGGGCAAGATGCACCTCACCAAGGCACCCTCCAGGATTCTAATTCTTCCAACTAATCCTTTGTTCTAGTTTCCACCAATCTTAACAATGCCATCAAAAATCAGTACACTGATTTTGTCCCGCACCTTCCAATAATCTCCCAAATTCCTACCTACGTATAGTGCACTGGGGACCACACTTTCAACTTATGAACTTCGGATAAACATGTTCTATCCAAACCATAAAATTCTTTCCTTCCTTTAAAGGTTCACCTTCATCCTACCCCCATAAAATGTACCCATTCCATCCTCAGATGTCTACAGATCTTCATATTTGTTCAATATTCCAAGTCTCAAGTCTCCTCTGAGACAGTGCAAAACCTCAGAGGTGAGTCCCAGGACAACTTGATAAGTAGTTACAAAACATCAATATACAATTGCACAAAGTGGACATTTGGATTCTAAAGTGGACATAGAAAGAAAAAGCATCACTTGGGAGGCAGAGGCAAATGGATCTGAGTTCAAGGAGAGCATGGTTTACATTGAAGGCAGCCAGTGCCTTCAGAAAAACCTTGTCTTTTTTTTTTTTTTTTGAGACAGGGTTTCTCTGTGTAGCCTTGGCTGTCCTGGACTCACTTTGTAGACCAGGTTGCCCTTGAACTCACAGAGATCCTCCTGCTTCTGCCACCCTGAGTGCTGAGATTAAAGGCTTGTGCCACCATACCTGCCTGAGAAAACTTGTCTTAAAAGAAAGAAAAAAAAAAGAAAAGGAAGGAAGAGAGGGAGGAAGGGAGGCACAGAGAGAAGGTGAGGGAGAGACAGAGACAGAGAGACAGAGGGACAGATACTGTTACCAAAGAGCCGAGTTCCATTCCCAGCACTGATCTTAGGGCAGCCCACAATTTACTGTAACTTCTGTTTTAAGCAAAGCAATTTCCTTTTCCAGCCTCTGTGGCTATCTGCTGACACATGCACATAAAAACTAATATTTTTTAAAAGATTAAAGCATGTCCTTAAGTTAGTAATATAAAACATTAAATCCACTTATGAGTGAATGTATACCATGTGTGTCTTTCTGCTTCTGGGATAGCTCACTCAGGATGATCTTTTCTAGTTCACACTATTTGCCTGCAAATTTCATGATTTCCTTGTTTTTAATAGCTAAGAGTAGCCCATTGTGTAAATGTACCACAATTTCTGTATCCATTCCTCCATTGAGGTGCATCTGGGTTGTTTCCAGCTTCTGGCTATTATGAATAAAGCTGCTACAAACATGGCTGAGCAAATGTCTTTGTTGTATACTTGAGCCTCTTTTGGATATATGCATAGGAATGGTATAGCTGGATTTTGAGGTAGCACTATCCTTAATTGTCAGAGAAAGCATCAGATTGATTTCCAAAGTGGTTGCACAAGTTTACATTCCCACCAGCAATAGAGGAGGGTTTCTCTTTCTCCACATCCTCTCCAACATGTGTTGCCACTTGAGCTTTTGATCTTAGCCATTCTGATGGGTGTAAGGTGAAATCTCAGGGTTGTTTTGATTTGCATTTCCCTGATGACTAAGGACGTTAAACATTTCTTTAAGTGTTTCTCTGCCATTCGATATTCCTCTACAGACAATTTTGTTTGACTCTGTTCTCCATTTTTTTTTTAATTGGATTACTTGATTTGTTACTTTTTCACTTTTTGAGTTTCTTAGATATTCTGGATATTAGTCCTCTGTCAGATACAGGACTGGTGAAGATCCTTTTCCAATCTGTAGGCTGTCATTTTGTTCTGTTGACAGTGTCCTTTATAGAAGCTTTTCAATTTCATGAGGTCCCATTTATTGACTATTGATCTTAGGGCCTGTGCTGTTGGTATTTGTTCAGGAACTTATCTCCTGTGCCAGCAAGTTTAAGGCTCTTTCCCACTTTTTCTTCTAACAGTTTTAGTGTGTCTGGTTATATGTTGAGGTCTTTGATCCACTTGAACTTTGTGCAGGGTGATATATATATGGATCTATTTGCATTTTCTACATGTAGACATCCAGTTACACCAGCACCATTTATTGAAGATGCTGTCTTTTTTCCATCTTATGGTTTTGGCTTCTTTGTCAAAAATCAAGTATCCAGACATATGTGCGATTATTTCTGGGTCTTCTATTAGATTCCGTTGATCCACCATTCTGTTTCTATGCCAGTACCATGCAGTTTGTATTACTATTGTTCTGTAATACAGCTTGAGATCAGGGATGAAGATACCTTCAGACGATCTGTTGTTGTACATGATCATTTTGGCAATTCTGGATTTTATGTTTTTCCATATGTAATTGAGAATTTTTCTTACAAAGTTCTGGCTTGTAAAGCATTGTGTTGGAATATTGATGTGAATTGCATTGAATCTGCAGATTGCTTTTGGCAGGATGGCCATTTTCACTATGTTAATTCTACCAATTCATGAGCATGGGAGATCTTTCCATCTTCTGATATCTTCTTCTATTTCTTTCAGAGACTTGAAGTTCTTTTATCAAACAGGTCTTTCACTTGTTTGGTTAAAGTCACACCAATATACTTTATGTTATTTGTGGCTATTATGAAGAGTGTAGTTTCCCTAAGTTCTTTCTCAGCCCTTTTGTCTTTCATATACAAGAGAGCTACTGATTTTTTAATTTTTTAGTTAATTTTCTATCCAGCCACTTTGCTGAAGGTGTTTATCCGCTGAAGCAGTTCTCTGGTTGGATTTTTTGGGTCACTCATGTATCCTATCATATCAACTGCAAATACATGGTTTATACTCACTTATAAGTTGATATTAGGCATATAGTATAGGATAAACATATTAATATCTGTACACCTAAAGAAGCTAAGCAAGAAAGAGGGCCCTGGGTAAGATGATCAATTTTCATGCAGAAAGGGTAAAGGGATAGACATGAGAAGAGTCAGAAAACAGGCAACAGACCAGGAGCCTACCACAGAGGGCCTCTGAAAGACTCTACCCTCTGAAAACAGATGCTGTAGGCAGAGTGCAGGGAATCTTATGAAAGAAGAGGGAGATAGAATGACTTGGTGGGGACAG
Source organism: Psammomys obesus (assembly GCF_907164565.1). Lineage (NCBI taxonomy): Eukaryota > Metazoa > Chordata > Mammalia > Rodentia > Muridae > Psammomys > Psammomys obesus. The sequence continues at coordinate 2,633,116 of NW_026590681.1, forward strand.
GAGCTCTGCAAGGAGAGTAACAGAACCAAAAAATCTGGGTCCAGGGGTCTTTTCTGAGACTGATACTCCTCTCAAGAACCATAAATGGAAATAACATAGACCCCCGCACGAATGTAGTCCATGGAAGCTCAGTGTCCAAGTGAGTGTCCTAGTAAGGGGAACAGGGACTGTCTTTGACATGAACTCATTAGCTGGCTCTTTGATTACCTACTACTGAGCAGGGAGCAGTCTTACCAGGCCACAGAGGAAGACAATGCAGCAAGTCCTGATGAGACCTGATAGGCTAGGGTCAGATGGAAGGGGTGGAGGACCTCCCCTATCAATGGACTTGGAGAGGGACATGGGAGGAGAAGACAGAGGAAGGGTGGGATTGGGAGGGAATGAGGAGGGAGCTACAGCTGGATACAAGGTGAATAAACTGTAATTAATATAAAAATTTAAATAAATGAAAGAGAAAACATTAAATCCTTTAGCTCATGGTTTGCATTCAAGGCTCGCGGTGGTAGGATCAGTGCCCAAGAGTTTTGGGCAGCTCATTCCTGTAGCCTTGATAGATTCTGTTATTTTAGCCTCCCTCCTGCATCATGGCTGGCTTTGTTTACTGCCTGTGGTTTTCTTGAAAGACATCCCACATGCTGCTGGCATCTACACTATCCCAGGATTCCCACTGTGGTTCTGGCTTCATTTTACAATTCCCAGCATTACACTGATTACAGCTTTGTCATGCATTACTAAGATTTTCCACTTTTCCTTTAAAATCTGCTTAGAAGCCTTTCCACTCAGTAACTCATGTATTTTACACACCTAGAAAATTGGCATCGTGTGTTGGATGTCAAGGTCTGTCACAGGTTCAAGCATCTGCCTAGCTCCATTGGATTACAGCTGAGGTAGCTCTGAGAATTTGTAAAGATAATTAACTAAAGACACTTCTGTAGACATTTCTAAGGAAGCAGGACACCCTGGGACTCTCTTCTCAAAGACATGGTATAATGCCTTAAAACTTTCCATAATTTGGGCATGAAAACCCACACAATGTTCTCCTTTGTTCCAGTACAATGCATTTGGCTTTGTCTTAGTGGTACCAATATCTTTAGCAACTGCACATTCCTTGTTCCTAAACTTAAGATTTATTTTATTTTTAATTATATGTCTCTTTATGTGTATGTGCACATGAGTGCAAGTTATTATGGAGGCCAGGAGATCGTATTGAGCTCCTCTGAGCTGAAGTTATGGGTGACTGTGATTTGTCCAACTAGATTCCTGGGAACAGAACTGGTATCCTCTGGAAGAGCTGTCTGTACTTTAATTACTAAACAAGCCCTTCACCCCATTACCAAGTATAGTCATGCTTCATTTGTGGCCAAATTTCATCTTTCTGCTCTGCTTTTTCCTCATAATTCTCATTGTATATCTGGCTAAATCCAATGAGGTGTATCCATGCCATGCACTGATATTTTTTTCTTCGCTATACCAGTCCTATCTATCTATCTATCTATCTATCTATCTATCTATCTATCTATCCATCTATCTTTAGTTATAAAGATGCAACTGAGGCCTTGAACAAACAATTCATATAATCATTATCATTATATGTATGTTTTTCCTGCATGTATGTGTTTGTCTCATATGCATGCAATGCCCTCAGAGATCAGAATGATAGATTCCCTGAAGCTATAGTTACAGAAGAACATGGGCATATGAGGGTGCTGGGAATCAAACATGGGTCATCTAGAAGACTAACAAGTGCTCTTATGTACTGATCCACCTCTTTAGGAGCCACTATACTATTTTTAACTCACCCAGACACAAAATCTCAAGGCCTTCACAAAGTGTTCATACATTCTCCTCTAGAATGTGACATGAACAGCCTCTCTCTAGTTTCCAATAGAGTCCTCATTTCTGACAGAAGCCTCATGAATAACAGTGTTTGATTCCAAGAATAATCTAATAGCTCCACTTGCCACAGTCTAAGCTACATAAAATTTGCCTTGCCAAACATCTCCATATTTCTTCTACAAACAGTTCCCAAGTCTTAGGAACAAAACAATAAAGAATAACCACAACAACTGCAGACACAAAAATCTCTAAGAACCAAGTACCCATGAGGAACACAATGGTCATATATACAAACATATGAGTATGTAATTATGTAATTATACAAGAATATAATCAGATAGGGTCACACTGTCAGCTGCTATAGACTTCTAACCAAGGCTGTCTTTGTACTGGTGAGACAGAGGGCAGGAGCTTCTCAGTTCAAGCTGGCAACTTCAGATCCAGAGACTCAAGATGCACCCTTCACCTGCTGCATCCCTGGAGCACCTGTGGAGCCACAGGTGAAGAATCACACTGGAAGGCAGAAGACACTGCGATCTGATAGCCACAAGAAATGAAGAGCAACAGTTGCATTTGCTGAGGAAAGCCCAGTTCCCATGTGCAGGCTGCTTCCTTTTTCCTTCTCCTTCCAAGCTCTAGGATATTTGGTGATGCGGCACACATTCCGGGAAGATATTCCCCTTCAACTTCTTATTTCTGATTCTAACTGTCTCTAGAAACATCCTCACAGCCACACTCAGAAGAGCCCATTAGTAATCTCCTAAGTATGACTCAATCCAATCAAGTGAACAATAAAAGCTAACCATATACACATCCCAAAAGGAAATGGAGAGTGGTTGAGGAGCCAACCTTTCTTCTTTCCGGACACTGAACAAGTCGTTCTCTTATAGGAAATGCACTTCCATGACAAATGAGTGCACCTGCAATAACCATGCTAATGAATCTGTGAGGGAGAGAGCTAATGGCTTAATGATTAAAAAACAAAACAAAACAAAACAAAAACCCAAAAACCTTTTGAATAGTGTTCTAAGGATGAAGTTACCAGTATGACACTTTGTGGGAAAAAATTCAAACCATAGTAGGCTTGCAGACCTACTAAGACCTTGGTTTCAAAGTTCTGGTTTCCTAAGGTGCAAATTATATTTAGCTCTTTAAGCTGTTAAATTATAGATAGTCCATTGCCCTGTGAAATTGATACATAGAGGCAGGATAATACTTAACAGAATATTCCAGACTTTCCCTGCTTCCTCATGTACTCATATCTTAGAAAAGAGTAGATACTGAATTGAAGAATTGTATGAAGACATGCCTGGCCTCACTTCCTCTTCCTCCCCTAAATTCAGGAGCCATATCAGCTTTGTCTTTTGATCCGTCCCCCAGTGCCATACATTATAAAGCAGAAACCTGTGTGCCTTGTTTTCTAAATGAGCCTGTGGCTGGATACATGGGTATGTTTGCTTGCTAGTTCTAACATAAACTGGCCATCATTGCCTTGCAGACACCTGTGCACCTGTACAGTTCCTATTTTAAGTTTACTAGTGATAAACTAATGCTTCCCCGTGGTTATTATTCACCTTGTTCACAGAAGACCTAAATCCTATTTGAGTCAATTACATACTTCTTGACTAATTTTTCTAACAGGCTCCTCACTACTATGGCCTATGTGACAGGATTTAAAAGAAAAGAGAATAGAAATTTATGTTAGCAGAATCCTATTTTATAGTCTCATAGGACACCAAAGAATAAAAACGGTTTTAAAAGCAAGCAAAAGTGGAAACTTAGAGAAAAAAACCCAACAAATTAAAAACTTGGACATAAAAAAATATTTTTAACCCGGAATTCAAAACCAGCCAACCCATCTATTAACTGTGTCATTTGGAAAGCCCCACTTTTAGCAGAATGTTAAAGTTGAGTTTATTTCTGTCTGAGGTTCTGCCTTAGGAGTTGGCTCTGGCACCATGGAGTGGTGCTCAAAATCTTCTCTGTGTATAGGGGCAGTGCAGAGGTGGCAGGTGGATACAAAACTATTGGCTCAGAGCTACAAGAAAGGTACAAATTGTAAATTATGAGATGTAACCAGAAGAGTTTAAAAGAGGAAATTTGATGAAGTTTATATTTGTAATGCTTAAAACATTGAATGTTGACCTTAACAACTGCAATAAAATTAAATGAATGATGAAGGAGAATAAAAGGTAAAAATAACTATATTTTCTTCTTTGTTTCTTTTTAATGTATTTTAAAATTTTTATTATTAGTTACATTTTATTAACTCTGTATCCCAGATGTATCCCGCTCCCTCATTCCCTCCCAATCCCACCCTCCCTCCCTCATCTCCTCCCTGCCCCTTTCCAAGTCCACTGATAGGGGAGGACCTCCTTCCCTTTCATCTGACCCTGTTTTATCAGGTATCTTCAGGACTAGCTGCAAAGTCCTCCTCTGTGGCCTAACAGGACTGCTCCTCCCTTGGGGGGTGGGGAGGTCAAAGAGCCTGCCATTGAAGAACTTTATTTTCAATAGCATAATTATATTACATCAGTAAATTTTGTAGATCACTGAAGGGATGAATAAATGTGTGTTAATGTGAGTATGAGAGTGGGGAAAGGATGGTGGGAGGGAAAGAAAGAAAGAGAGAGGGAGAGAGAGCTCAGAATTTAAACATGGCTTCAGAAGAAATAAGGCCATAAGAAAAGAAACTATCCTTGCTAAGAGCTTCTGTGTAGTTGTTAATTTTTAAAGCAGTCTGCATGGATTAGTGTAAAATAGATGAAATTTGATTGAAAAATAGATAAAAATGAAATTTCACAAAATATTTCATATGTGTTATTTATATGTATTCATTACATAAACCTACAGACTATCTATTAGATATCAGTTTTCATTTTTCACAATCTACTGAGGAGCCTCAATAAGGCATGAAATTAAAATGGTAGCCTTAGGCTTCAATTTTGAAGCAAAATTAAATGTACATATTAAAGATAAAGTGAGAAAAAAATTGAACTGAAGCATTAGGCAGCAGAAAGAAGAAGGATTAGAGGAAGAGTCTGTGTGGTCAGAGTTTATGGCAAAAATGATCTACTGATGAGCTTTCTTTCCTTTGACTGGTGTGCCCAGAAGCACAGTGCCTAGCAGGTTTATTAGACATATGCAGCAACTGTCCTTTATGAGCCGTATTAGACATGTAAATGTCTTCAAAGCTTACTTGCAAATTTTATTCATGATTAATGTCTGATTCTTAGTATACTAGAAAGCCTCAAAAACAAATGCACAAAACAGATAGGTATTGTGATAACATTTTTATTTAAATAAAAATCATGAAATCTGTACACCTAAAAAAGATAATCAAGAGAGCAGACATGGGGTAAGATGATCAATCCTCATTTAGAAAGACAGATGGGATGTGCATTGAACGTATGACAGGAGTCTACTGAGCGCATTTGAAAGACTCTAAGTAGCAGTGTTTTCAAAGCAAAGACTCATGACCAAACCTTTGGCAGAGTACAGGGAATCATAAGAAAGAAGGGGAGTTAGTCTGATGGGGAAAGGATAGGAGCTCCACAAGGACCAAATATATCTGGGCACAGGGTCTTTTCTGAGACTGACATTCAACCAAGGACTATGTATGGATATAACCTAGAACCTCTGCTCAGATGTAGCCTGTGGTAGCTCAGTAACCAATTGGTTTCCCATAGTGAGGGGAACAAGGACTATTTCTAACAGAAACTCAATGACTGGCTCTTTGACCTCCCCACCCCCCAAGGGAGGAGCAGTCCTGTTAGGCCACAGAGGATGGCTTTGCAGCCAGTCCTGAAGATACCTGATAAAACAGGATCAGATGAATGGGGAGGAGGTCCCCCCTATCAGTGGACTTGGAAAGGGGCATGGTGGAGAGGAGGGAGGGAGGGAGGGACTGGGAGGGAATGAGGGATCGGGACACGGCTGGGATACAGAGTTAATAAAATGTAACTGATAAAAAAATAAAATAAAAAAAAATCATGAGACAGAAAAATAAGTGGACATGACTAGAGATAACTAACACTAAGGATGTTTTGAAAATTATATGGGAACTTACTATGTTATATATATTATGAAAAGAGTTTACATGGAGTTAGCTTGCACAGGACTATTAATGTTCCTCATAGAAGCCATAAGCTGCCAGACCAAAAGCCAAGTACCACAAGTGGGTTGTTGTTTATCAGAAATGCTCCTGTTGTCAGTATGCTAGAGGCTCCTCAACCCAAACAATACAGGCTAGAGCCACATTTTTGGTTTCCAACCAGAACGTTACTACCCTGTTGCTGAAGGCACCACATACTTCAGTTGTAGAACTTAGAGAAATAAAGCTTGTACTGACCAGAACACTTCCTTCTTCCTGTATAGCTTTATCAGAGTCTAAAGGTGCTGTTCTGGATATCGAGTTCAAAAGTCACCAGTAGACTTACTCAACTCTAAATCCTGTGAGCAAAACATGTCTGTGGGCACAGTGGTGGCATGAGTGCTCTTGGGGAGCCAACCACTCTCTGGTTGCAGGTAAAGTTCACTTCACAGGAGAAAGCACATCTAAGAATAGAACCTAGGATCAACATATGTCTGATGATAGAGGTTTATAAATTTCTAAGATTATAGTAGTCTATTCAGACTAACAGAAACTGACTTAAAGACATCTGCCTAATAACTTAAGTATTTATTCATTTAGAAGCATATAAGTCATATAAAAACATATGAGTCATATAAAAATGTGATATTTTTAAAAAGTACATTGTAAAAGGAAATGAGGTTCCCAGGCTCTCTGCAGGCTGTATTTATCATTTAAAGTTTTATTTTGATAATAAAAGACCTTTAATTAAAAAATATCATTTTAAGGGCTCAAATTTAACAGGGATGAAATTATGAAATCCTAATCTTACAAAATTTATTAATTTATTATAACTTGTTAAACATAATTAAGATTTACAAGTTAATAATAAGTCATCTTACAAATGATGGCATTTTTGAAGGTACTCAGAACTGTGCTCAGTACAAATTAATTTATTCATAGAGACAAGCTTAGAGAGAGAGGCCAAACAATCTCACCCATTATGTAGTCTTTTGTTACGTGTTGTCAAAATTAAGCCTGAACCAAGTAACTCAAAATATCCAAGTTAGGTAATTTGAATGCTTGAGCAAAATGGGTTAAATTTATAATACACTTTCATGGCAGGGTGTCCTAAGGACAAGCATTTCTCTTGGATGGAGGAGCATAATCCCACCAGAGTAAGTTAGTCTCATAATGTTCTCAACAAGGTTGTATTTATCACCCCCCTGATGTATACCATGGATCTTTGCCATCTGTTACATTTCACCATGGCCTTTTGCATGCTCTCTCTTATGAGGCCCTCTAGCGGTTGCCCGTTCTGCATAGCTGTGCACAGTTAAAGATTCAGTTAAACTCTCCAGCTGCTAAGGGACCAGATCAGGCCTAGAGCTCCTGCCTCAGACAACCACTGTCCTCAGCAGAAGACAGCCTGAAAGAAGCTACTCCCCCCATCCCCGTCTTCTACAGCCTCTTAGCATTTGGAATGATAGTTTCCTGCTAAAAGACTATACTTCCTGGCTTCTCCTGTAAATAATGCAAGGCAACTTGGAAAAAGACAGACTATAAGACACATGTTGCAACAGGCATTTACAATCACTCATGTGGTATGAAAATATCCCCTTATCACGACAGCAATAAATGTGGTCCCATCTGTCTAAGACAGTATTCTTTTGTCTCTGTTACCTTTTAAGCCACCCGAGAACCTAACAATAATTACAACAGAATCTATATATCTGAAAAAAACTGACACAATAGGGGAAATGAAAGTTGTCAAGGAAAATAATAACACATGAAATAATTTTAAAATTAGAAGGAAAGATTAATTATTAAAGTATATATATATATTTGAGACAGGGCTTCTCTGTTTTAGCATTTGGGAGGCAGAGGCAGGCAAACATTTGAAAATTTAAGGCCAGCCTGGTCTACAGAGTGAGTTCCAGGACCGCCCAGGCTAAAACAGAGAAACCCTGTCTCGAAAAACAAAACAAAACGTAGATTTTTTAGGATGTGTAACACACTTTTCTAATCCCTGAACTCAGGAGACAGAACCAAGAGGATCACCTAAGTCCAGGCATAGCAATTGCTACACAGATAGGCTCAACCTCAACAGCAAATATAGGCTTAGAGTCAAAATAGCTTAGTAAGTATCGGGTTTCATGGCTGTGTTTTCATATAAAATTTGTTTTTGTTGATCCTTTTTTCCTTTTTTCTCTAGTGTCCTCCTCTATCTTAGTGGCCACCCATATCCAGTGTCTTTTCCTGCTTCCGCTAACAGCTATCCTTATCATCGCCCTCCTTCTCCTCCACATCTTTCTCTTGTCTTTTGGTCTGCTTTTGAGTTGTATAACCTCATCCACTGCTAGGAGTGTTGGGAACAAGCAAAAGAAACTTGTCCTAAATACTGCCATTTTGTTTCAAGACGTAATGACTGTTCCTAACCACAGCTCCCTTTATTCTTTCTTTGTTCCCTATAACATAATGACTGTTCTTAACTACAAAAGAACAAATGACTGTTGGACTGTTGGGGGAAATATATATATATATATATATATATATATATATATATATATATATATATATATAGTGACATTTAATTTTGTCCTTGTGAGACAGGTTATGTTTCTTAATACAATATTTCCATATTCATGTTTTCCTATAAAATACACTATTTTTTTTACAACTGAAAAAAATCCCAATCCATTTATGTACCAAATTTTTACCATCCAGTTATCTGTCAACAGACACCTAGTTGGACTTCATTTCCTTCCTGCTATAAACAATGCAGCAAATATAGGCTGCAGAAAGCTAGCTTTGTGGTCACATGCAAAGTCCTTTGGGTATATGCACTGAGTTGCTGCACAGCTGGTAAGAGTAAAATAATCTAACAATAACTACAACAAACCCAAATAAACTAACAACCAGAATTTACTTCAGGATCAAAGCTTCATTATGTCAATGTTCACGCCAGAGCAGCTCCATTCAAAAGATCAGACTTTGTTGGACCCATCCTTTTTTGACTCTGATTCACACTCAGAAAAATATGACTCATAATCTGAGAACCCGGGTGACAAATGTTTTCTAGGAGAGGTATTCTGCAGTTTCAGAAGACAGGGTTATCTTTAGACCAGACTGTCACCCACAGCAAACACCAGCAACCCTCACAAAGGCCACCTGTGAATGAGTTAAAGGGATGTTTGTAAGCTGTATAAACCCGAGTCATGTTTTCTGTCATTTGCTTTTAACCTATGTACATATGTATGGAGGGGGCTGAGGGTATAGGCTATAAACTGAAACACTTATTACAAGACAGGAAAAAGAGGTGATGTGGAAAGGTGAAGGGAAGGAAAAGACAGAAAGCAGGAAGGAGGCCACTGGGTGTGGGAAGAAACAAGGGGGACACAAGAGGAAGCCCCCTTTCTTTAAATGAAGACACAGTAATGAAATCCAAAACTTAGTATGCTAATTTAGCTCTTGTGACCTAGCAAACACCTCTGAGAACTTTCTACCTGGGCAGGCTTTCCCGTCATCCCTTGCCAGCAGCAATGTGCTCTTTCTTTGCCCCCAAATCTGTGATAACTCAATCACTTTGGTTCTACGTAATAAGACAGGGCTCTTCCTTTCCTGGTTGAGTCCTGTAAACAGAAAGGCCATCTTAGCCACATCCAGCACTTCTGGGGCTCAGCTTGTGTGTGTAGAGATGTACAGAAACAAGAATGAGTGAATGGATGAATTTCTTTTCTTCACAAAACATTTTAGAGTGCTGCTGTCTTTTTAAATCACAGGCAATTTCGAAGTGACAGTTCTCAAGTTTACTGTTCACATTTTTTTTCTGCAGCTGCCTAGGTCAATCAGACACTCTAGCATAGACGTTCTCAACCTGTGGGTCGAGATCCTTTGGGGAGTCAAAGGACCCTTTCACAGGGGTCTCCTGAGATCTCTGGGAAACACAGATGTTTACATCACGATTCATAACGGTAGCAAAATTACAGTTATGAAGTAGCAATAAAACTAATTTTATGGTTGGGGGTTCATTACAACGTGAGGAACTGAATTAAAGGGTCAAATCTTTAGGAAGTTTGAGAACCACTGCTCCAGTGGAGTTAGTAAAAGCTCAGATGGAAGTAGGCATCCCTCAGGGTATTTTACTTTCTCTAGGTGTTGATGCTGGCAAGGGAAGATGAGAACACTGGGTGGTAGGTCAGGGACCACACCACATGGTCACACTGGCTCCAGGAGCTGATGTCAATGCTGGGAAGATCAGATGCGCATTGTCCCCACTCTGCACTGCAGGCTCCTGCCATCCTGTCCTTCTTCACCCAGGGCTGTCACAATCTGACTCCACCAAGAAACCAGGCGCGTAAAACAGGAGTTTGAAAATATTAACCACATCTGCCTGTCACTATTTAGGTTATTTCGTTATTTTCTCCTCTAGGCAGCATTTTCTCAGTTTTATTGACATAATTCTGTCTATGACATTGGATTCTGAGCTCTGGAGGTGGGTGGGGATGACTGGGGATCAATCCATTATTCTTGCCACTGCAGAACAATAATAAACTGAATGGATGCAGACCTTTCGTACTGTAGCCAAGGCAGAGAATTTATAAAGTGACATGCAACAGAATGAGCCAAACTGAAGTGAAAGCCCACAAGCAGAGCTCACCCGTGTTCATGTCTCTGAAATAGGACTTACAGCAGCATCTGCTCTGGGTGGGTGGGTGGAGTTACAGAACATTTTGACACATTCGGATGCTCTTCTGTGCCATGTTGCTCACACTTCATTTTCGTAGATTTGTGAAAATGTTTATCTCATCCACTGGTTTATCAGCCTCTTTGGGTGAAGGAGCTAACTTGCACATTGTACACCTTTTAAATATTTGCTTGTTAGGTGAATAAAGGATTCATTGTGTCCTAATTACAAATACAGTATTTGCATGAAAATGCTTGAATGAAGTCACACGAAAGCACACATCTCTTGGGATGGTTAGCCCTTGCATTGTTACTGCACTCAAGAATAAAAAGATTCCTCTTCTTGAAGGGATTTAGAACAAGGTGAGCCCAAATTTGAATTCTCTGCTTCCCTGTATCTTCCATGTATCCTCAATAGAGGGCTTGGCTCTGTATTTATTAAACAACACAGAAAACATGGAATGGGATGAATGAGATTTTTTTTTCCAGAAATCCCCAGTAGAATCTTACAAGAGAAGGAGTTACTATACTGACACCAACTGGCCCAGAACAACAAACAAAACTGTGGAAACATCATCAGCCTGTACCAACATATTGCGTCCAATATTTAAGATTTATTTTGTTCAAGGTTTCTTTAAACCTGTTGGTTGGCTGCTTTCAAGAAATCATTACCACCACCACCACCACCACCACCACACACACACACACACACACACACACACACACACACACACACACACACAC
>NW_026590681.1:2644463-2771643 GCF_907164565.1 Psammomys obesus
CACACACACACACACACACACACACACACACACACACACACACACACTATTCTGGGTCAGCTGCATGGAGGAGTACATAATTTCAGATTAAAGCTATAAATTTAGCTTAGGTTGTAAAAACTGATTGCGTGGAAAATCCAAGGCAGGGTAAGGTTGCCTTCCCTGTATTAACAGAGACAGGTTAAACCTAATAGACTGAGTTTACCATGGAGAAAACAGGTTTAATGCATTGTTCAAAAGGTCTCAAAGAATAGTATTAACTTCTTTGCAAGGTCTGACAAAAGTTCAGTTTCTGAAGACAAGGGTTCTTTTTAGAAAAATGTGATCACCACAAGCTCCTGATATCTGTGTCCATTCCAGTGAGGTCTGGAGGAATCCTGCTAAGGGATGGATTGGCTCATTTGTACTCCGCCGTATCTTTTTTACCTTTGCACTCTTTTCCTGATGGTGTGCAGCATTGTTGCATGTTGTGGTGGGACACGGGGTTTCCAGTAGATGGGCTGTTCTGGAATAATCTTTTGGACATGAGGCCTACTTGCTGGAAACAGGGCTGTTGAGCTGTAGAGGTAGGTCTTGTGAGTTATCCTGTGATCCCAGCATTAGCCCTAGCCTGCTTATTTGTTTGTTTGTTTGTTTATTTATTTATTTATTCATTACAGATACGAACAAGCAGCCTGCTGTTATTGCTACACAGGCAGGAGCTGTTCTGCTTGTCTTCAAGGTTACCTGCTTGGAAACTGAGAAAATGTGAATTCTTCTCTCACTTGACTTTAGGTATTTTGTCCCAGATGTGAGAAAATTAACTAAGACAACCAGCTACTGTGAACTTTTTCCTTTAAAGCAACTCAGAGTAGGCAGCAAGGTGGCTCAGCGGGTGAAAGTACTTGGAATCCACATGGCAGGAGAGAGCTGCCTCCTGAAAGCTGCCCTCTCAGTTCCACATACATGTTGCGCACACATAAGCCTGCACTGAAACATAAATCACTCACGCATACAATCACAGGAACTGAAACGGTGCTAAGTTATTATCTCTCAGTTCCTACCAACTAGAAGTTGGCTTCATCACCTGTCACATACCTGTCAGTACCTGTTCAGGTACTGAGTGGTTAAAACCAACACAGAGAGCAGGTCTGTTTTTCACATCAGATCCACACCAGTCTCCTGCCACCAAGGAGGACTCTGCTTTGTACTTGTCTTATTATAGGCAGTTATTATACTTATTATACTTAAGAAGTATAACAAGTAGGTCCCTGTAACAATGTCTGCATAGCATTGGGAAGAGTCCAAAGCTAAGGTCAGAAGACTGCAAGTGTGATCATCAAACTACACTAGAAGACCCGACATAGTTCACTTCTCATGTAGACGCTGCCTGGCTTTCCTCACACCTCAGTTATTCATTCCTTCAAGGCCAGCAGGAGAATGACACATCTCTTCAGTTCTGAATTTGAACTTAGTACTTCTGATCCTGGTTCATGCTTGCAGTTTTCATGTTTATTAGGAATTTCCCACCCGTATAATGCATCTCTCTTAGTTGGAGTTTCTGCTGCTGTTATAAAGCACCATTACCAAAACAAAGTGAGGGGGGAAAAGAGTTATTTCTTTTTTTGTCCTGTTTTTTTTTTATTATTTTTATTTATTTTTTTAATTTTTTAAAAAATATTTATTATGATTTATTCACATTGTTTTTTTTTAATTTTTATTTTTTAACATTAGTAACAGTTTGTTAACTTTGTATCACTGCTGTATCCTGCTCCCTCTTTCCCTCCCAATCCCACCCTCCCACCATCATCTCCTCCCTGCCCCTTTCCAAGTCCACTAATAAGGGAGAACCTCCTCCCCTTCATCTGATATTGGTTTATCAGGTATCATAAGGACTGGCTGCAAAGTCCTCCTCTGTGGCCTAGGAGGGCTGCTCCTCCCTCTAGTGAGGGGGGGCAAAGAGCCTGCCATTGAGTTCATGTCAAAAACAGTCCCTGTTCCCCTTATTAGGGTACCCACTTGGATACTGAGCTATCAAGGGCTACATCTGAGCAGGGGCTCTAGGTTGCATCCATACATGGTCCTTGTTTGGAGAAACAGTCTCATAAAAGACCCCTGTGCCCAGATATATTTGGTCCTTGTGGAACTCCTGTCCTCTCTAGGTCATATTAACTGCCCCCCCTTTTGATTCCCTGCACTCTGCTGAAGGTTTGGTTATGAGTCTTAATATCTGCTTTGATACACTGCTAGGTAGAGTCTTTTAGAGGCCCTCTGTGGTAGGCTCCTGTCCTGTTACTTGTTTGCTCCTACATCCAAAGTCCATCCCATTTGTCTTTCTAAGTGAGGATTGATCATCGTACCCTGGGTCCTCTTTCTTGTTCATCTTCTTTAGGTGGATAGATTTCAGCATATTTACCCTATCTTATAGGTTAATATAAGTGAGTATATACCATGTGTGTCTTTCTGCTTTTGGGATACCTCACTCAGGATGATAGCTTCTAGGTCCCACCATTTGTCTGCACATTTCATGATTTCCTCGTTTTTAATTGCTGAGTAGTATTTTATTGTGTAAAAGTACCACATTTTCTGTATCCATTCCTCAACTGAGGGACATCTGGGTTGTTTCCAGGTTCTGGTTATTATGAATAAAGCTGCTACAAACATGGTTGAACAAATGTCCTTGTTGTGTACTTGAGCATCTTTTGGATATATGCCTAGGAGTGGTATAGCTGGATCTTGAGGAAGCACTATTCCTAATTGTCTGAGAAAGTGCCAGATTGATTTCCAAAGTGGTTGTACAAGTTTACATTCCCACCAGCAATGGAGGAGGGTTCCCCTTTCTCCACAACCTCTCCAGCATGTGCTGTCACTTGAGTTTTTGATCTTAGCAATTCTGGTGGGTGTCAGGTGAAATCTCAGGGTCGTTTTGATTTGCATCTCTCTGATGGCTAAGTTCTTTAAGTGTTTCTCTGCCATTCTGTAATCCTTTACTGAGAATTCTCTATTTAGCTCTGTACCCCATTTTTTTAATTGGATTGCTTGATTTGCTGCTTTTTAACTTCTTTAGTTCTTTATATATTCCGGATATCAGCCCTCTGTCAGATATAGGGTTGGTGAGAATTACAGTACCCTTCACAAAAGCCACTAATAACATAAAGTACCGTGGAGTGACTCTAACCAAGCAAGTGAAAGACCTGTATGAGAAAAACTTCAAATCTCTGAAGAAAGAAATTGAAGAAGATATTAGAAGATGGAAAGATCTCCCATGCTCATGGATTGTCAGGATAAACATAGTGAAAATGGCTATTCTGCCAAAAGCAATCTACAGATTCAATGCAATTCCCATCAAAATACCCACACAATTCTTCATAGATTTTGAGAGAAAAATTATGAACTTCATATGGAGAAACAAAAAACCCAAAATTTCCAAAAAGATCCTGTACAACAACAGATTGTCTGGAGGCATCACCAGCCCTGATCTTAAGCTATACTACAGAGTAACAGTAACAAAAACTGCATGGTATTGGCATAGAAATAGAATAATAGATCAATGGAAGCGAATAGAAAACCCAAAAATAAACCCATATACCTATGGATATTTGATTTTTGATAAAGAAGCCAAAACCATTCAGTGGAAAAAAGATAGCATCTTCAACAAGTGGTGCTTGTCCAACTGGATGTCTACATGCAGAAAAATGAAAATAGATACATATTAATCACCCTGCACAAAACTAAAGTCCAAGTGGATCAAAGATCTCAACATAAAACCAGATACACTAAATCGGTTAGAAGAAAAAGTGGGTGGGTAAGACATTGGAACTCATTGGCACAAGGGACAACTTCCTGAACAGAACACCAACAGCACAGACTCTAAGAGCAACAATCGATATATGTGACCCCATGAAACTGAAAAGCTTCTGTAAAGCAAAGGACATAGTCATCAAAACAATTTATTCACTTTGTATCCCAGCTGTAGACCTCTCCCTTGTTCCCTCCCAATCTCACTCTCCCTCCCTCTTCTCCTCCCATGCCCTTTCCCCAGTCCTCTGATAGAGGAGGTCCTCTTTCCCTTCCATCTGATCTTGGCCTATGAGGTCTCATCAAGACTGGCTGCATTGTCTTCCTCTGTGACTTGGTAAGGCTACTCCCTGCCCCCCACAGGGGGAGGTGATCAAAAAGCCAGACTCTGAGTTCATGTCAGAGACAGCCCCTGTTCCCCTTACTAGGAAAACTACTTGGACACTGAGCTGCCATGGGCTACATCTGTGCAGGAGTTCTAGGTTGTCTCCATAAATGGTCCTTGGTTGGAGTATCAGTCTCAGAAAAGAGCCCTGAGTCCAGATTTTTTGGTTTTGTTTCTCTCCTTGTGGAGTTCCTGTCCCCTCCAGGTTTTTCATCTATCCTTTCTTTCACAAGATTCCCTAAAATCTTCCCAAAGTTTGGCTATGAGTCTCAGTATCTGCTTTAATACCCTGCTGGGTTGAGTCTTTCAGAGGCCCGCTGTAAACTTCTGTCCTGTCCTTTCTCCCTCTTCCAATGTCTATCTAGAACAAAACATCCTACAGATTGGGAAAGAATCTTCATCAACCCTATATCTGACAGAGGATTAATATCTAGAATATATAAAGAACTCAGGAAGTTAAACAGCAACAAATCAAGTAATCCAATTAAAAAACAGGTTACAGAGCTAAACAGAGAATTCTCAACAGAGGAATATGAATGGCAGAGAGACACTTAAAGAAATGCTCAGCATCCTTAGTTATCAGGTAAATGCAAATCAAAATGACCCTGAGATTTCACCTTACACCTATCAGAATGGCTAAGATCAAAAAACTCAAGTGACAACACATGCTGGAGAGGTTGTGGAGAAAGGGAAACCCTCCTCCATTGATGGTGGAAATGCAATCTTATACAACCACTTTGGAAATCAATCTGGAGCTTTCTCAGACAATTAGGCATAGTGCTACCTCAAGATCCAGCTATATCACTTCTAGGCAAAAGATGCTCAAGTACACAACAAGGACATTTGCTCAACCATGTTCATAGGCAGAATCTGAAAACAACCCAGATGTCCCTCAGTTGAGGAATAGATACAGAAATTGTGGTATTTTTACACAATGGAATATTACTCACCTATTAAAAATGAGGAAATCATGAAATTTGCAGGCAGATGGTGGGAACTAGAAATTATCATTCTGAGTGAGGTATCCCTTAAGCAGAGAGACACACATAGTAGATACTCACATATAAGTAGATATTAGACATATAATATAGGATAATCATCCTAAAATCTGTACACCTAAAGAAGCTAAGCAAGAAGGTGGACCCTGGGTAAGATTTTCCACCCTCATTCAGAAAGACAAATGGGAAAAGGTGACTTTCACATCATTGATTACACTCTACCACAGGGCAAAGCCATGGCAGGGACTTGAGTCAGGAACCTGGAGGCAGGAGCTGATGCAGAGGCCATGGAGGAGTGTTTTGATTACTGGCTTGCTTCCATGTTGCTTGCTCAGTCTGTCTTCTTATACAATTCCAGGCCACTTGCTCAGAGGTGGTGCCTCCCATAGTGAGCAGGCCCTGCCACATCAATTATCGATCAGGAAAATGCCTGACAATCTTGCTTGTAGGCTGGCGTTATGGAGATACGTTCTCAACCTCCCAGATAGGTGTAGTCTTGTGTCAACCTGACAAAAACTAACCAGATTTCAGTTGCAAACACAGATGCTGCAAATGGACAGATGTAGTAAATATGGTTCTAGATAGAACCTTATGAATTGATCAAAATACACCTAAAAAAAAAAACCCACAATATGAACAGGGGACACTGTAAAACTGTCCCTGTACTAAGGACTCTGATCCTTCATGGGCCAGCCTGGGCTTTGGCATAACAGGTGAGTTTGCTGGCTGTTCATTTCTTCCTAGCCTCACATTTGCTAGGCACTAAAAATTGGCACATACTGATCATCCTCCTGTATTTCTGAAGAAACGAAATGAACCACCTAAACAGAGAACAAGCCTGGCTCTTTTTCCAGTGTGCACTAGTCTCACTGAAGCTATCCCTGGGCTGGCTTATGAGTATAAATGCTGACTGTGAGTTGCTCCTGTTGCCATCACAGTGACATCCAACATGGCCTGCAGCATAACTGAGCTTCTTTGCTTTCAATTTATTTACTCTTTATTTGTATTTATGTAGTCATTGAGACAGGGTAGCACATAGACCAGGCTAGTCTAAAATTCACTACACAGCTCAAGCTGGACTGGAAATGCTGATTCTCTGCCGTAGACTGCAAGGTATTTGCATAGCAGGTACGCACTGTAGACAGTGTTTGTACAACCTTTCAACAGTTATGAAACACTTTCCGATTGTCTTCAGTCACAGAGTTGCTTCTGTTAATGAAACCGTCAATGCTGCCCTCATATTACATTAGCAAACAATGCAAAAGGCGCCGCCTTGCCCTGAGAAACTTAAGCTCAAATGCAGTCAATTAAAATATCAGTGGCAAAAGGTTATGCTTCAGTTGACTGCTGTTGCGCTTTTAAGGGAGGGATACGGAAGTCCCCATGCTTAGCTAAGGAGGTTCTTCTTAGTGCAGTGGACTAGTTCCAGCAAAGCGTTTTAATAATTCAAGAACGCAAACCACTTTGAAATTGCACTGTAAATAGCATCTTCCATCTTGTATTGCAATTATACACTGAATGCAGAATGAACTCCATATTGAAATCGTGAACACTGTTGGCAGGAAAAAAGAAAGGTCTGAATTCTCTATCTGAGGATACAATTCCCCCACAGCTGACTTGGCTTGCCCTGTGGCTCCTCAGTGAAGTTCTCGCTGTACAGACAAGTTCCCCTGATGTTCACTGTGACAGAAATATTCACGGAAAATGTCTGGTTATCAAAGCTTAAGTTGTGTACGTGTGTGCACACACGTGTGTGTGTGTTTGTGTGTGTATTTTGTCATTCTTAGAATCAACTATGATACAGTGTGTGTGCTGGAACCTATCAGAAAGAGATAATGGGACTAAAACCATGAGTACTGGAATCTGTCAATCTTGTTTCAAGCTAAAGAAGCCAATATGCAAAGGAAGGAACATATGCAAATTACTAGAATACTTGGGCTTAGCCCTTTTCTGTCCATGATGGGGAAAATACTGCTACCTGCTTTTTATGATTATTATAAATATAAAAATGTCTGACACATGGAAAGATTATATATTAGTCTTTAGAAGGATAATCACCACATAAATATTAATTGTTCTACAACAGCTTCCTGAATTACAGCAAGTGTCACTCAGCTCAGCTCCCCAGAGAAACAACAATTAGCAACGGATGAATTTTTTAAAAAACTAAAATATTTTAAGTATTCCTAAAGATATACCAAAATGAACACTCCTTTAAGAAATGTTTCAGGAAACAGGATGGAGACTGCTGTATTTCCATCATTTGAACCATAGCAAGCTTCCTCCTTGACCTTCTCCATGTTTCAGCCCAGGACAGTTCTGCCTGAGCAGAGACACAGAGCTCTGTGTCACTTCAGATCAGAGTCAAGGCTAGGGTGTCCCCTGGGAAAGCCAGAACAATAGCTTGTCTCAAGCTTCTGCCTCAGTTGTATACTTCAGACCCTAAATAAATGATGAGAAAGTGCCAGGTGGTCAGAGATCCCTTCTTCCATGCAGCCCTCACTGCAGGAGGAGGTGCTTCTCTGAGCTGGAAGCTGCAGGTGGAAACAACTGGGCCCAAGTGGCTTTTCTGTGGTTTCTTTACAGGCTAGAGCTCTATTACAGAGACCATCAACCAAGAGACTCTGGACTAGTGTCCTAACAAACTGCTTAAATGAAGGACAGCACCCAGGAGTCTCTTAAAGACGAAACAAAACATAAAGAGATCTCCTGTGCTGTTTCTCCTTGGGGACCTATATCAATTTTGTGCACACGCCTAGAGGATTAAATGAAAATGTTGCCCAGAAATGTGAGAGTCTCAAGTGACTAGATATATGAAATAAGAGAGTAAAGGGATCTTGGTCAAGTTTATGTTCAAAGTATTTTCCAAGGTTGATATTTTACAATATTGGAATAAAAATCTAAGCTGAAAGCCTGTAGAAAAATAAAACAAATTTGCACAATGGAAGAGACAATGAAGACTTAAAGACTTGATATATCAGAAAAGACACCACTGGGCACAGAGACTCTCAGCTAAGAGCCATAGTCAAGGGAGGGCTACACTCAGAGGCAGGGCTATGCCAGTTCCGAATGGAAGTGAAGTAAGTCACTGGCTCTCACGCTGCCCAGCAGAAAGGCTCCAACCTCTGCTGAAGAAAGTAGGTGCCATTAGCACCTTCAAATTTTCCATGAAACAGTTAAAATTTTAACCAGAGAACAAGGGAAACTTTTTTTCAGCTAGCATGAGAGACACAGGGGCTTGGCTCAAATGCCTTGGTGTATGGGCAACCTTTCAGAGACACAGGAACAACAGAGTAGATGGAAGTCACCTTGCAGAGCTGGTAGTGGGGAATAATAGACTCCAAGCCTGGACACAGGAAGCTCCTCAGCCTACACAAGCACAGCTAATCACCATTCCTTTCAGGAGAGACAGCCAAAAACATATCAGCTTCGTCTTCTGTAAGGCCACAACTTTCTAGCAAGCTGTTTTTCTTTTAGAAATCCACTGTTCAAATGTGTTTCCAGAAGGGTCTCTCCCTTCACTCAGGCTTTCTCTCTACAATTTCATATTTTCCACGGTGGTGGACACATACACGAACTACATCTCCAGCATGCCTCACAGCCACAAGAAAGTCAACCTTAGGCCTGCCTTGGCTCTTTCTAACGTGGTCCTAGATACCATGGGGTAATGTTAGCGAAACCATGCTCAATCTTTCACAACTTTCTGGAGCAGATCTACACTGCCAAAATTCCTCCCAGAGACCGTCTATATACAGTCATGAATAAATGAACAAATGAAGATGTGGGGGAAGGGTTCAGCCATGAATCACTTGATTCACAGAAGCACAGATTTAGAGCTTCTGGACTACACACTCCTGCACACACACAGAAACACACACACACACACAAGCACCTTTCACACATGCACACTCAGCACAGAGCAAGCATCCCTTATCACTGTGCCTAGAACCAAAATGATTCGAGGTGCAGATTGCAGATTTTGAAATATATGTTCATTTAAGGAGACAACTTGAAGATGAGACTAAGCTTAAACGTGAAACAGATTTCTGTTTCATACACATGTCACACACATTGCCTACAAGAAATCTTATTGTAGAGCAATGGACATGAGTCCAGGTGTGAATTTTCCACTTGCTCCTCAAAACTATTTGGATTTTGGAACATGTGGGAAAGGAAAGGGGGCTTTCGCATTAGGCATTTTCTTTCCTTTTTTTAATTAATTTTTTATTTTTTATATTAATTACAGTTTATTCACTTTTTATCCCAGCTGTAGTCTTCTCCCTAATTCCTTCCCAATCCCATCCTCATTCTTTTCCCTCCATGCCCCTGCCCTAGTCCACTGATAGGAGAGGTCCTCCTCCCCTTCCATCTGACCCTAGCTTATCAGGTCTCATCAGGAATGGCTGCATTGTTGCCTGGCAAGGCTGTTCCCCTTTCAGGGTGGGAGTAAAAGTGCCAGCCACTGAGTTCATGTCAGAAACAGTCCCCAATTCCCTTACTAGAAAACCCACTTGGATACTGAGCTGTCATGGGCTACATTCGAGCAGGGGTTCTAGGTTATCTCCATGAATGGTCCTTAGTTAGAGTATCAGTCTCAGAAAGTCCCCGTGACCAGACTTTTTGGTTCTGTTGCTCTCCTTGTGGAGCTCTTGTCCTCTCCAGATCCCACTATCTCCCCCTCTTTCATAGGATTCCCTGCACTCCACCCAAAGTTTGATTATGAGTCTCAGCATCAGCTTTGATACACACTACACATGTTCAACCTGGGGACTAGAACAATAGCAATGATTATAAGTGAGTAGAACCCTTACGAGTCAACAATGTTGTTTCTATTTTGTTCTAGAACATTTGCTATATTTCCACCCACAGAGGTGGAAGTAGTTTCTAGAATATAGAAATAATTTTATAACATTCCATTCATAAAAGAACACACTATATTTCATGAGTGGAAGAAGAAAACCAACAGAGTATAATCAGATAAAATGCTAAGATACTCAGGGTTTTATAGTACAGCATTTGCATTACTAAACTGCTTATGGTTTTATAAAAATGCTTAGGGATAGTCAACTCAGTCTGACAGGACAGGGGCGTATTTTCTAAGACTCTTGTACCCCAAATTCCCATTCTGCACACCCTTGAGCAAGTCATGTGAGCTTAGCTCCTCAGTCTCTGATGTGCAAACACTAAAACTGTTATATTTAATTTCTTTGAGCTTCTTATGTAGCCTGTTTAGTAAAGATGAATACAATGCTGCTTAAGATTATTACAAGAACTGAATGAGAATATGTCCATGAAAATACTTTGTGATTCTAACAATTAATATTTATAAAGCATTGACTATGAGGCAGAAACTGTCATGGAATTTCTCTTGTATTCACCTTTTTTAAATTTATTTTTTATTTATTACAATTTATTTACTTTGTATCCCAACTGTAGCCCCCTCCTTCGCCCCCTCCTCATTCCACCCTCCATCTCTCTTTCCCTCCCATGTCCTTCCCGCAGTCCACTGATAGGGGAGATCTTCCCCCCTTTCCATCTGACCCTAGCCTATCAGGTCTTCAAATAACCTAGAACCCCTGCACAGTTGTAGCCCATGGCAGCTCAATCTCCAAGTGAGTTCCCTAGTAAGGGGAACAGGGGCTCTCTCTGACATGAACTCCTGGCTGTATTCACCTTCTTAATCCTCACAATCCTGAAAACAATCTGAGCATCAGTGATTTGTGTTACCAATGAGACACACAAGGCTTGCTTCAATTGCCTGAGGTGTGCATGCAACATTCAGAAACAGAATAGACAGAAGCTACCTTAAAGAGCTGGTTGTGAAGAATGAAGGACAGAAACTCTCTCTTATTGGAATTAGCAGATACAGGTTTTTGGATCTGTACTCTGAGCTGTGATTTGGACCAGCATCTCTCTACTCTGTCTGTCTCAGTAGTTACTGTAAATAACTCTGTCCAGGTTCATTTAGTTTTATTACCTGAAGGTGGCTGGCTGCACACCAGCTCAGAGTTTGGTCTCAGAGGAAGGACCATATCACATTTATGGAATCATGCTTCCTAGATGCATGCTGATTGGATCCATTGGTCTAAATGAAAGCTACGAAGAAGATATAAACAAAGATACAAACATACGAACCTAAAAGATGTGTATGAAGATTGGAGAAAGGCCGCCACAGTCACAGCCTCTTTTTTTTCCTCCATTCACTGACATTTCTGACTGCCCTGGATATCAGGAGACATCCCAGCTATGTGCTGTGCCACCTGAGTTTCTTGTTACAGCTAAATCAGTGACTGGTGTATCTCCACACTGCTTTCTACTCCTGAATATACAGCCACCCCCTTCTAGGGTTACATTTCTAAATAAGCATTGCTCTTCAAATCTTCCAATTGTCTCTTTTTGGGGAGAAGCATTTTCTGTGGCTCTGATACAATGAGAAACTAGAAATAACAGCATAAAATGATAGCATTCACTTCTTCATTTGCGCAGTACTGGACTCTTGTATAACTCACATTGTTTTGATTTTTGATCAGTATTGTTCTGGTCCACTGAACGAAAACCATTTTAACAAAGAATCGTCAACTCTAACTTACTATAATTTTCTCTTTAAAAAAAAATTCCTCTGCATTGAAATGAATTCTTAGACTTCAGTAAACTCTTTGATGAATTTCAAAATATGAAAGTTCTGTTATCATCCAAATCAAGACTCAGGATATTTTATACTCTCGAAAGTCTCCTGCCTCTGGTTAATTAATGCTTTCCCTGCTAGGGAAAATCACCCTTCTGATTTCTGTCATCACAGATGACTATTTTTTTTCCAGATCATTGATTTAATATAAAAGGAGTATTTGTAGGTTGTATCTAGCCTCTTACCTCAAAATACCTGGAGCTTTAGGAGTTTATTCCCTTTTAATGGTAGCTCTATTGTTTGCATAGAATATAATGTATGCTTCTTTGAAAAACTTTTTTGTGTTCACATAGCATTTTAACTGAGGCTATGGACAGATTGAATATTAGGCCACCTTTTCTGTCTGTTAATGGGATTAATAATGGTTGTTAATAACAACAACAACAAACGTACTTTGAAGATCAATTCTTACAATTGAATGTATGATTTGTAAAATGCAGTTTGAAGAGTTGAATTTTACAAGATTGTTTCTTCAATGTATTAAAGTTTGAAAACTCTGAAACGATCCATTGTACTCTCTCCTGAGAACCACCCTCTCTGCGGTACTACGTCGCTAAAGAGATGGGGCTGACTTTCTAAACCCAGAGCCCGACCTTACAAACTTTAACCCCACTCTCTTTCTTAAGTTATTTATTTTGGAGATGAGGATCTTTATTTAAACGTGTGTGCAGACCAATACAAAATTCTGCAGTACTGATAAGATACATATACAAGCACTGTCTAACAAGAAGTCTCTCACCCAAGAGGCTTATTGAGAGAATCATCAGACAAACTTAAATAACAACAAATTTCTCAAGTCTAGTGATCTACAAGAGTTACCATGGACTTGAAGAACGTAGATGTATCTGAAATGAGAAAATCAGCAGCTTGGTGTATTGGCACATGGCTTTAATGCCAGCACTCAGGAAGGGGGATCTCTGTGAGTTCAAGGGCAGCTTAGTCTATAAAGAGAGTCCAGGACAGCCAAGGAAACACTGAGAAACCCTGTCTCAAAAAGCAAGCAAGCAAAGCAAACAAGCAAGAAAGAAAATCAGCTAGTAAATCAGATTTTTATCAGCAGGCACAGAGAAATGGCAGAGGATAAACCCACATAGGGCTTAATGACAGAAAGTTAGAATGCTGCCTCTGCACATGCCATATAAGTGTGCATGCGTGTGTATACATGCATCATATATATGTACATAGCCTTGAGAATCACATAACAATGTGGTGTCATCATGTATTGAACAGATGCGGCACAAATAGGAGAGAATGCGGAAATGGGTAACTTGGTTAGAAAGTGATCTAGATGATCGACTACTGAGTCCTGATCAGGAAGAGAGGAAAGTGTTGATCAGATAAATACATGATATGAGAAAAGATGGAGTAATAAGCTACCGGCGGAGAGAGAGAAAACATTGGAAGAGGGGGTGTGAAGGAAGACAGCTAGGAGGGCTGGGAAGGCAGGAATTCCAGTAGACCTGTGGAGTGGATGGAGGTAGAAGCTGCCCTGGAGAAGGCAAAAATCACGGCTCATCAAGTTTAAACTGAAGCTAGAGAAGTAAAAGAAAGTGGGGAGCTGATGTTGGAAAGTCAGCCACACAGAACTTTACAGGCCCACAAGAACATATGCATGTTTGAGGAAGAAAAAAAAAGTTGCAAGTTAGGGGCTGTGGGCCAAGGGGGTAAAATGTGATGAGAGCTTGAGCCCCAGACCACAGGGTGGAGAGAACATTCTCCTGATCCCCAGAAGTCAAGGTGGAAATAAATATCCTTAGACAAAGATGTCGTATGAGCCCATGGAAACTACAAGTTTTCTCTCTCAAAATCCTCGATTCTTCCTGGTCTTACTTAGCTTTACAATTTCCTATGCACTACACGGACAGGAAAATCATGCAGAGATCTTTTGTTTCAACTGAGGGTTTATTTAGGCAGGTTAGTCTTGATTACTGATTTATTTGAGAAGTAGTAAATTGGTAAATAAATTTTCTATATTTCAAATTTTTGGATATATTTATCAAGGTGTCAAATCAGCCTTTTGTTGTTATGGTGTGTGATATCAAATGTAGTTTATATGCAATAACCTATATTTCCAATGATGTGTGATAATGTTATTAACAGATATCATTGCTGTTCTGGTTAATAAGCATTGTATCTAAAGATGTCCTTTGTATTTCAACACAGATAAAATAAGCTCATTTATGTTAATACCTATTTTCCTGATAGTAAATTCTTTCTAATGCATTAATTATGGCTCCAGATAGACCAATGATTATTTCATGTGTGCTAATTAGAGATCATGTTACTCAGTCAGTCATACACACAAGTAAACAAGTAGAATGAATTCCCCAGGGAGAGGATAAAAAGGCAATGATTTTCTCTTCACTGCAGCTTGGATAGTTTGCCCAACAATCAAGGAGTAATTAAAGAAGGAAATGAAGAGTGAGCCAACAGAGCTGCAGGGGCAGTCTCCTGGCACACATGCCTCCTCGCTAAGATTAAATTAAAATGGACATCTTCATCACTGACTGTAAGTGAAGAAATATGTGAGCTACGATGATCTGTTTTCACAAGCATGTGAATCATACAGACAAATGTGTCACACTTACATGAAATGAATGGAACACCAGCCTCTGACTTGAAGGCCAGTTTCCCAGGAGTGCAGAAGATGAAATTAAGTTGTTTCTAATTACTGACTTCTAATTACAGACTTAACCTCACAACACCAGGCTGATGGGTACTGATTTTAGAAATTACTGTTTACAGTAGAAGCCACACACCAACTTTTGGTGCATGCTTCAGTGGCAGAAGTAAGGGACAGAAGGGCTGGAGAGGCGACTCTGCAGTTGGGAGCACTGGCCATTCTTGCAGAGGACTCAGGTTTTGCTCCTATCAACTGCATGGTGGCTCGCAACCAACTGTAACTCTAGTTCCAGGGGATTGTCACCCTCCTCTGGCCTCCATGGACACTGTACTCATAGAGTGCACAGACATACATGTAGGCAAGGCACTCAGGAGATAAATAAATTTTAAAAGAGTGGGGCAGAAATGGTGGTGAGGAGGAGTCATTCAAGTGCATGATGTATCAAACTACTGGATTGACCTTCCCACATACCAATGTGTTTTTATGTTCCAGAAACATTCCCAAAGTTTGTCATGGAGAAAAATAACAAAACAAAGGTAGCTTTCTATTCATAATAAAAATTGTAACCAGAATGTGGAAACAGCCTAAATGGCCCTCAACTGAAGAATAGATAAAGAAATTGTGCTACATTTACACAAAGAAAATCTTGAACATTTCAGACAAATGTTGAACATTTCAGACACACATGGTATATGTTCACCTATAAGCTGACTTTAGCAATATAGTACAAGATAATCATACCTCAATTTATAGGCACAAAGAAGTAACAAGGAGGGCTCTAGGGAGGACAATTGAATGTCATATAGAAGGGGAAATAGAAAAGACAATGAAATGGTTGGAGAGAAGGACCAAGGTTGGAAAGGGAGCACAGAGAGAAATAAGGGTGGAGAGCAGACCAGGGGAAAGTGAGGGCTAGAGGACAGAGAGAAGAGAAACTGGGTGGGGGCAACTCTGTGATAAGCTGGAGACCTAAGACAGGGTAGGTTTCTGGAAGGACATGGAGTGTCTCTAGCTGAGACTCTTAGTAGCAGGGGTCATGAAAACTGAAGAGGACAACCTCTAACTAGACAGGACTTCTAGTAGGAGGGAAACACCAATTCACCCACAAAAACTTTGACCCCAAAGCTACCTTACAAGAATATTATTATTATTATTATTATTATTATTATTATTATTATTATTCGAGAATAATGATAGAGCAGAGAAGAACAGAATGTCTAACCAATGTCTGGACCAACCTGAGACCCACCCTATAGGAAAGGGCCCACCCCTTACACTCTTAAAGATATTCTGCTAAGCTTGCAGCTGAAAGACTAGCATAGTTGTACTCTGAGAGACTTTATTCAGCTGTAGATAAAAACAGATGCTGAGACTCACAGCCAAACATGGGTGAAGTGTAGGGAACCTTTTGGAAAAATGGAAGGAAGAATACAAGGTCCTGGAAGTGACAGGAACTCCGCAAGAAGACCAATAAACCTGATTAACCAGAGCCCAGAGGGGCTTGCTGAGGCTAAAGCATCAACCAAGAACCATGCATGGACTGGACCTGGGCGCCCACCCCCAAGATGTAGTCAATGGGGAGCTTAGGCTTCATGTGGAGCCTCAAGTAAGAGAAGCAGGGGCTGCCTCCTACAGGGACTCTCTTGCCAGCTGTTTGATCACTTCACCCTGGTGGGACTGCCTTGCCAGGCCACAGGGAAAGAGTACACAGTCAGATGTGACTTGTTGAGCTTGGTTGGGGGGGAGCTCCCCTTTTCTGAGGGAAGGGGACTGAGACAAAAAGAGGAGGCTATGATCAGGATGTAAAGCGAATAAAAAAATAAATTAATTAATTATAAATATATGTTCATTTGTTTCTGATAGCATTTAAGAAAGAGATACTTTGTTCTTATTGAGGCAGGAGTCAGGTGTATTCTCTGGATTCCTCCAACTCAGCCTTAAGTTTTGTTTCCCTGGTTTATTTTCTCACTTGTCAGCAGTGGTTACTCTGAATCAGCATTCACACTCTCTAACAAGGATGCATGGTGGTCATATCAACATTCTTAGAAGTCCTCTAGTTCGCATTAGGCATTAGGAAAAGAGAATATTAATTATTTGGGAAGCCTTCAAACAGCAATCAAACATTAAAAGACCACAGCTTCTATCTGAGATCACAGTGTGGCTTCTGAGCTTTCATAACAACTGTGTCTCTGTACAGCAGGAGGCTTTGGGGAAATCCAAAAAGCAATTCTATTACTCCTAATGAAGTAATAATGTTCTAAACTCATAAAACAACCGCTTGAAATAAGGGTAGAGGTCACAGCTCTTTGGAATTAGCATCAGTCAACTTAGACGTGTAATCAATAACTGTCCACTTAAACTGTTCATTTAGTCAAAAGACCAGAAATAAACCTTTGGTCTGTTTACTACATTACTAGGAGTGTGTGTGTGTGTGTGTGTGTGTGTGTGTGTGTGTGTGTGCGCGCGCATCACACCTTGAGCCAAGGTTCTTCTTTAAGCTTATCATAGAATTTTGTTCAATTTTGAAACAGTTGCTGTCTTTGACTGTGTCCACATTTCTTCAGGTTATCAATAGCAAATGCCAGAACATGTATTCCAGGAAAAATACCTATTTCAATCAAAATAGCTGCTTTAAGAAGATGTATCTCTGACCATCCATCCACCAAGCCCAGTAGAAGAGAAGATACTTCCAGAGATCTACGTGCTAATTAATTGCTTTCTAATTTGATTGATGCTCACCTGATGCTCACCTGGGACGTCTTGTGTTTCCTCAGAAGCTATAAAAAAACAAAAAATTATTATAACTATAAATATAAAATAATATAAATTAATTTTCAACATGTTCTTAAAATAAAAACATCAAAGGTGCCAAATACTGAAAGGTTCCACTTTCACGTAGAAGCAGGAAGGAGGCTTTTCCTATATCAAAAAGCAAGTGGCATGCAGTGACCTCAGTCAGACAGTGAGCATGCAGCCACTGAGCTCTCACTCCAAGTATGAATCCTGGCTCCTGACTTGCTCTCTGGGAGACAGCAAGGCTGAGATAATTGCTGTGTTTTGATGTTTGCAACTGGTATAACAACTGTTAGAGAATTGGCGAGAGCGCCATAGGCTGTGAGTGGATACATGAACAGCACACTGTAAGCAGTAAATAAACAGATGTCACTATGACAAATATTATTAACTCGCTCACTTCTGCACTCTTCCAACTTACGAAAGTCTCGTCTTAGCAACAGAAAATCAGGACAGGCATAAACCGTTCACATTTCCAAAAGGCAACCATGGATTAGTTTATGGAAATACATCATTTGGTTCAACTTGTCAAAACTGAAGTGTTTTTCATTTTCAAGTAAGATTTACATCCTTAAATTACATGTTCTTAGACACTTTGCTCTAAGTCAACAAACTTAAGGTGTCATGGTGAGATAAAACTTAGATTTCAAATATAGAAATACTTGGCTAAAATGCTGAAACTGGGGCTAAAATCATAGGTTTGCTTTGATTTTAAATGCAACTTTTAAATGAAGTGAGACATCTTGCATTAAATAAAATATAGTTTAAATTTGGCAACAATTTAATTATAGTACTACATTGACTCACAGACTCAAAAATTATTTGTAAATGTGCACTGTACTTTTAACCTCATTTTTAGAGAGACACCAAAAACAGGGGGACAACGGACCAAACTTTTCCTGACCTGAAACTAGGTCCTGGAGAATGTTCTGGAAGATAGATATTTTCATTTCTCATTTACCCACATTCTAGAAAAATTTCTAGGTGAAATAGAAAATGAGTGTTTCATACAAATCCAATTTTTTACGGATTGAGCACACCAGCACTCCATAACAAGAGCACAAATATATCAAGGAGGTAGAATATGATAGAATATGATGCTCTTCCTTAAAAATAGATCATTTTGAAGAAGGATGGTCTTTTTTTTTTTAAACTACAATCTTGTTTTAATCTTGTATAATCAACGCTTCATGTATATCCCCACAAAGTATATAGGGATTAATTCTCTTCATGTTCTCACAGTATTGGTTCTTCTGCTTCTTTATTTTTGGTCTCTATGCCAGTACCACACAGTTTTTATTACTGTTGCTCTATAGTACAGTTTGAGATCAGGGATGGAGATACCTCCAGAAGATCTTTTACTGTAGAGGATTGTTTTAGTGATTCTGAGTTTCTTTTTATTCCACGTGAAGTTGAGAATTTTTCTTTGAAGATCTGTAAAGAATTGTGCTGGTAATTTGGTGGGAATTGGATTGAGTCTGTAGATTGCTCTTGGTAATATGGCCATTTTTACTGTGCTAATCCTGCCAAGCCATGAGCATGGGAGATCTTTCCATCTTCTGATATCTTCTTCTAATTCTTTCTTCAGAGACTGGAATTTTTTTTTTTTCATACAAGTCTTTGACGTGCTTGGTTAGAGTTACATCAAGGTACCTTATGTCCTTTGTGGCTACTATGAAGGGTGTTGTTTCCCTTATTTCTTTCTCAACCCATTTATCTTTTGTGTACAGGAGGGCTACTGAATTTTTTGAGTTATTTTGTATCCAGCCACTTTGCTGAAGGTGTTTATCAGCTGTAGGAGTTCCCTGGTAGAATTTTTGGGGTCACTCATGTATACTATCATATCATCTGCAAATAGTGACACTTTGACTTCCTCCTTTCCAAATTGAGCCCCCCCCCTTTTTTTTTTTTAAATCAGAGCTACTTTAGTAGATACTAGGTTACCATTTCATTTTGGTATTGGTTTGCATTTCCCTAATGACTAGTCACAGTACATAGCTATTGTGAGTTCATTTGCCACGAAAGAACACTAATTATAAAATTCCCTCAGAGGCCATTGCCAACAAAGAAGGATGATCTTTAAAATGAATGTTTTCTGGGTATTTATCAGATGTCCAAGAAGTATAGTAAGTTCTTAGAGTGTGTCATTTCAGTTTAATTTCCCAACACCTTGTGGCTAGACATCAATTCAAAGCAATAAAACTGTGGCTTAAAAGGGTGAGAGCCTTCCTTGAGGTTCCAAGATAGATAGGGAAGGCTGCTCACTGCTTGGCATCTCTGCGGTAGGGTCCCTGGTTCTCCTTGAGTGTGAGCTGTAAATATCCTCAGCCCTATGGCTGGACACAAAATCCCTCTAGTGAATTCAAATTATACTTTCCCCCTCCCCTCTTTAAAGTTTTAGAATAGAGGATGGGGTTTCAATTCTGATAGTTTCTGCAGCCTGCTAACTCCTGGTCCCCACTCTTGGTTGAAAACCTGTTTGCTTTCCTAGAAGCAGTCCCAAACACCACCCCCCAAACTCTGTAGTCATTAATTTTTACCTACTGCTTTTACTCTGCACACCCAAAGTAGTTTCCCAGCCCCCAACAGAAACACACTGCTCCTTACCTTTTCTTCCTCTAAGGCTCCTCATCTCTTCTCACTTATCTCCCGATACAGCATCAGTTCAATAGTATTTCCTTGCTTTCTTTCCCCTTGTTCCAGTTATCTGGCAAATCTAAACTACTAATCTAACTAATCTTCAATTACATCATGACAGTGTCCAAGCATCCAAACCTGCTGAAGAAAAATCATGAAAGCAAATGACAGATTCTTCTTCCATGTACCCTCACCCAACTGTGTCCTCTCTGCTGCAAAGGAGCCAAATCAGATTTCTCAGACCCATCAGTTTCAAACATTCTGGTTTCAGAATTTTTATGAACTAGTAAAAATTACTGGAATAAGAATTATTGCTTTTCTGGTCTAGATCTGCCAGTACATCTAATATAAGAAATTAAAACTATGTAAAACATTTATTAACCCATTTAAAAACAGGGAAACACACTGAGTATATGCTAATATAAGTATTTTGGGAATAATGTTCCTACTTTCCAAAACAAAAACCACCAGTGAGATCATCACGGTCTGCAATCCACATGTCTTTGGGGTCTGCCTTAGAATGCTAGAATCTCACATTAGTTTCTGCCTTGAAGCTTCTGAAATAGCACATTCAAGTCTTCTCTCAAAAAGTTCTACAAACTGTTCTAAAATATTTGGCTGCTCTCAGATTTGGTCAGAAGGTTTCTTTTTTCAATGGGCCACAGTCAAGGAGAGATAGATAAAGAGCCGAAGTACTAAGAGTCAGAGTCCAATTGGCCATCCTTTAATGGGACATCTCTGTTAATCCAACCACCACCAAGGCTCTGGAGTATTGCAGAAAAGGAGGCAGAAAGAATGTGAGAGCTGGGAGTTGAGTGATGTGAGATGTTATCTCTGGACTCTGTGTTGTCAGGTCATAACCTCAGGTCATGAGGAAGTGTGGAGCCATAGCCTACAGCCATATAACTGCTTGCCCCAAGGCTGACTGTTCTGCTTCACCTGCTGAACCAATAAAGTCAGGTTTCTAAAACAGCCCACCCTTCCTAAATACACAAACACTGTAACTTCCTAATAGTTATCCATGCGTGCCTATGTGCTTGTTCACGTGTGTGTGTGTGTGTGTGTGTGTGTGTGTGTGTGTATGTTTATACCTACCTCAAGCTCCTCTAAGTGAGTTCAAACTTCATCCAGCAGAAAGGCTGGGGCTTTCTGATTTATACCCAACCAATTTCCCATTTCCTTCTGCCACTGCCCTGCTTCCCATGATAAAGCCAATGTCTGGCTCACTCCTGAGAAATTTCTTCCCAGACTCCTTCTCAAAGGTATTGTCTCTGAGTATGTACCAATTCTTCCTTCTCTGTTACATCATTTCCAACAATATTTGAAAGTGTCTCTAAAGATTCACCACATTAGAAAGTCTTAATTCCTCTTCCTCTCTAACTATATAGATCAACTTCTCCTTTTCATTTTCAGCAAAACTTCCCAAATTGCTGACCTTGTTTTGTCTGGACCATGAACACAGACAACTATCAGGGTGCAGGATTCCTGGGAAGACAAGAGAAAGGGTGAGAGCACAGCAGCAAGAAAAATCAAATCCTGAGGGAAATGAGCTTCGTGAGAGGAAAATGCATAAGATGTTTTCTGTTGGCTCTTTTGAATTTAGGGACTTCATTCCTTCCAGATTCCGAAGGGCCTGTGAAATCAGCTGCATAGTGATTTCATGAGGCTGCGCTGGCAGCTTGTGTGTATTTCCAGCACCTGACTTGATTTTGTTGTCTAGAATAGAAGGCTTTTGTTTTGGTTTGTTTAAAATACTCAGACTTTGAATTTCCATCATCATCTTTTTTTTTTTTTCTCCTTAAGTGTTACAATGTTCATTATATTATTCGGTTTAGGAATCAGGCAAGATTTACAAGTTGTACTTTCCCTGAGAGGTACCAAATTGATTTCAAGCATAAATCACATCATATTTGTTTACCTTCTGATTTGTGGGCAGCACTGTGGGTAAAATGGAACAAGAAGGAAAATACGCTCATAATCTCAGCCCTTTCGAAATTCTCGATATCCAAATACTCACTTCCTGATTCTTTCTCCCTCTCTGAAAAGGAAGGCAGCACCCCAGTTCAGAACTATTCTGAGGACATTATCCCACTGTCAGCCAGCTCTTTGTTGAATGCCAAGCCTATGTGTACAATCAATCCATCTTTAGCACTGGGAATCACAATCTACTGTGGAGAAGCTGGAGGGGAGCTCCAGGGGGATGATGGCAGATGATCCAGATGTTTGTGTATGCTCCGATACCACCATCCTGCCCTTTGTTTCCGTCATATACAGCTTTGTGTTCATACACCTACTCAAAGGTAAAAACCTCCCAATCGTAGGCTTTCAGAAGTACACTGGAAATTGGTTTCAGAAAGGAATTTCATGTATTTTGTATATATATTCAATTATTTCCTTTTAAACAACATTTGGTGAAAAAAATTAAGAGAAAAATTATTTTACTTCAGAGGCATTTATAAAATTGTCTTGCCTTTTTATTTTTTAACTAATGAAAGCAAAGCAAATATTTCATACACACATATGAGAGGTACACATTTCTATCATGAGAAATAAAGAAAATACCATATCATAAAATTTATCATGAAGTTTATCATAAAATTCTACTTAATATATGACAGCTTTAATTGCTTAATGACACCATCTCAGGGTTTTTCTCAGACACACAATGCTTCCTATTTTAGCTGTACCAGACAATTGCCAAACTGAAGATAATTACCTAATTACCCTTTTAGTGTTTTCTTTTTATCATCAGAAAGAGTCTACTTATTACCAGATTTAATTTTTAATATATTTAACCCCATTAATTGCTAGCCTTATTTTTATCCTAAATACCTTTTTTAACATGAAGCTTCTCTCCCAACAGTAGTACTGAAATTCATTATCTTAATGTTTTCTTTAAGATCTGAATATCTCCTGGCTTTAAAGCATTGGATGAATCATCACAAAGGAGATAACTGATGTTGCAATGAGAATATGGGAAAGGGTTAAACGGGGGTGTTGAAGATGCAGCAAGAACTGAAGGGAAGTGGTTTGCTCTTAGAACCCTACCCATCCCCACTAAACTTGAGGAGTCTCAGAACGGGAAAGAGAACTTCCTGTGAAGTTTTCTTGCATTCTAGTCTGTAAGTACAGTGATTTTGTATCTATAACTCAGAGCTTTAAGGAGATCCTTAAGCAAAACTTATTAGATGTGAATGAGTTATGCTTCAGCTTTATTGAACCAAAAATGTCAGGCAAACACAAGAAAATAAGAGACCTTGTGGTTTCTGGAAAGCTGGAAGAAAATCAATGAAACAATTTACAAATTTAACAAATATGTGTTTTATTGTTTGCTTTTTGCTGTCAATAAAGAGATTCTGCAGTCCAGTTACAGAGTGTGTTAAGTATGAAAGAATCTGGGGTCAATTCCCAGTGTTAGTACAAACAAACAAACAAACAAACAAACAAACAAACAGCTTCTTTTTTTCCCCCCACTCTTTATCCTCCCAGCCCTGGTTTCACCCTCTTATACTACGTAGGAGAGAAACAAGGATAGAGAGATAGAGAGGAATTAAGAAATTTCCTGAATCTAATTTCTTTCCTTTTGTTTATATTTGACCACGGCTACTAACAAACTGCAATCAACCTCCCTAAATGACAAAACAACCAGTGACCCCACCTCCTGGGGCCCTGGAATCTATGTACCCTCTGAAAAGCTCCCAGAATTCCAAACACCACATAGTCACAGAATCTAGCGTGCTATGAGGCAAATCATTGTCAGCTGCTGTGGACAGTCTGAAGCAGCCCACACCCCTGGGATTAAAACAAAAGCACATTCTTATAATGTTTCTGTGATTTGTTTTAAGAAACAAAATTCCAGAATTTCCAAAACTATTAATACAGTCAATATTATTTGGAATATGATTTAAAAGTTAATTTTTGAACAGTTACTATGTAAGTGAATAACACATCAAAACAAAAAGAAATTGAGTTCTAAACATCTTATATCCCTGCTTCAAGAAAATTTCAGAAAGGCATGGGGAAAGAGAGAAACTAGAGATGAAATATAATGTTTAATTATTTTTTATTTTTTAATTCTTTATTAATTACACTTTATTCACTTTGTATCCCCCCTGTGGTTCCCTTCCTCCTCCCATCCCAATCCCTCCCTTCCTCCACCCTCTACATGCATGCCCCTCCCCAAGTCCACTGAGAGGGGAGGTCTTCTTTTCCTTCCTTCTGATCCTAGTCAATTAGGTCTTATCAGGAGTGGCTGCATTGTCTTCTTCTGTGGCCTGGTAATGCTGCTTCCCCCTCAGGGGGAGGTAATTAAAGAGCAGGCCAATCAGTTCATGTCAGAGACAGTCCCTGTTCCTATTACAATGAAACCCACTTGGACACTGAACTGCCATGGGCTACATCTGTGCAGGGGTTCTAGGTTATCTCCATGCATAGTCCTTGGTTGGAGTCTCAGTCTCAGGAAAGACCCCTGTGCTCAGATTTTCTGGTTCTGTTGCTCTCCTTGTGGAGTTCCTGTCCTTAAGGAGAGCAACTCTACAAGGTTAAGGGGTTTTGCCATTTTTTTTCTTTTTAGGGAGACACACATGCATTAAAGGGCTTCCTATGGAATATGATTTGACGTATAAGACCCTGACATGTGGCGACTTTTCTCCTTAAAAGCAACTCA
The DNA here is from genome assembly GCF_907164565.1 of Psammomys obesus. Taxonomy (NCBI): domain Eukaryota; kingdom Metazoa; phylum Chordata; class Mammalia; order Rodentia; family Muridae; genus Psammomys; species Psammomys obesus. Next base: position 2,669,028 of record NW_026590681.1, read on the forward strand.
ACTGCTGATGAGGCACTGTACTGCAGGTCATGGCTGCACTGTTTGTACAAGAATTTGGGGAAAAGCATTACAGTTTAAAATACTGTAGTGATGGGAGTGAAGATCTTTTTATTGTGATTCTTACGTGGACTGCAGAGAAAGAGAGCTGTGATTTGATAATTAAAAACCTGGGAGAGACAAGAGATCAGTGTGGTCCTAACATAAGCAAAAGCAAATCTTCCAATTTACTCAGCTATCTTGAGGCAGGAGAGTAGTTGTTATGATAAAAGCAGCAACTCTATCAGCAGTACTGAGCAGGTATCCAATCATTTGCTCCGTGACCAGGGCCAGAGGGGAAAACAGGAAAGGGTGTTTTCCTTTCATAACACAAGGTTGGGTAATTGCAGAGCCCAGGCTACTGAGCTTTGCAGAAATGTATGTTACACAGTGACTTGTGTGGGCTTGAAAGTGTCATTTCAAGTCTACAAACCTCATTTGCTGTGATAGATGTTGGACTACTTAGGAATGGGGGTCAGTAGAAAGTTAGTTGTAGAGGACCTCTTTTGAGTCAGATAACAACATCAAAACCATTGACATTTCCTGACACTTATAGTGTAAGCCATTATTAAGGATCCATACATGTGGGTATGCATGAACTGGCACACATTTATGTGTCTATGTACCTGTGTATGCAAATATAAATTAACTAATAACCCTCAATACACAAAATCAATGAGGAGAGAAATTAAAGAAGACACACACACAAAAAAAAGACAAAATTAGAAAGATATCTCATGTTATCAGTCTGTAAGAATCAATGTCGATAAAATGTATATTATCTAAAATGAAGAAGCCACTTACATTCTTCACTGAAATACAAACCAAAGTCGTGTAATTTCCCTGAAACCACAGAGCAGTCAGAGCTAAAACAACCAAGAGGCAAAGGGGGTTGGGACTGAAGCCATCATCGTATTTGACATAGCTCGGTGATAGAATGCCTGGCATGTGAAGCTTGGGGCTTAACCTCCAGCATTTTGAGTGAAGAAAAATATATTACGAAGCTATAGTAACCCAAAATGTTCAATATTTGCATAACATCTGATAAACAAATACATGGATCAGAGCAGGGAACTTGGAAGTGAACCTATACATCCACAGACAAGCTTTTTTCAACAAAGTGCATGTTGGAAAGGAAATAGTTTCTTCAGTAAACATCACGGAGAAAATGGAACAGTTGTATCCACAGAGATGAAACTAAGCACAACTTTTTCCACGCAGAAAAATGTGAAGTAGCCTGAAACCTAAGTTAATAATCCCAAACCTTAAGAATAGTAGGAATATACTTCAAGATACTGATATGGAGAAAGTTATTTGGTTAAGAATTCAAAATTACAGGAGAAAAGAGTCAAAGCAGGCAAGTGATGCTATTGTAACAATATATCAATATATGTAACAACAGAATGCTACTCTTAGCAAAAGTCCACAGAAAAGGAGAAGATATTTGAAAAATATTCATTTGATAAAGAAATAAAATCCTGTATGTATAAGCAAGTTAAGATAATGGATATAAATCTGATTAAGACACGGGTATGGTATGTAAGCCCATTTATTTTCTCATAGATACAAATGAATAACAGCATGTAAAATGTTTAATATCCTTAATTACAGAACAAGTCAAGCAAATCAAAACAAAAAATGAGATTGTATTATCCAGTTACAGTCATTATTAAAACAACCACATTCAGTTTGGTGACAATGTGAAGTAGAAGCACTTTAACGTATCGGTACTGTAAATATGAACCATTACTGCTATTGTGAAAGATAATATTGCGCTATCTAAAAAGAATTAAGTAAAATAATTACACAATCCATTTACCTCACTACTAGGCATGCACTGAGCAAGGGAAACCAGTCAGTTAAAAAGCTTCCTGTATGGTAATGTCAAATCATCACTCCTCACAAAACTTGGGACATGGAACCTAGTCACAGGTAGAAGAATGGATAAAGAGAATAAGATCTTGATGTATACACACGATGAATAAATGAAGTCCATCACTGCAATGCAGGTAAGGCAGGGGTCATCTGAAGCAAAATAATATAGCCACAGAAAGATAAACATTGCATGTTCTGTCACATACTTCAGAAGATAAAAAGACAATTGCTCCCATTACTATGGAACCCACTTGGACACTGAACTGCCATGGGCTACATCTGTGCAGGGGTCATAGGTCATCTCCATGAATGGTACTTGGTTCGAGTATCAGTCTCAGGGAAGGCCCCTGTGCTCAGATTTTTTGGTTCTGTTGTTCTCCTTGTGGAGCTCCTGTCCTCTCCAGATCTTACTATTTCCTGCTTCTTTCATAAGATTCCCTGCACTCTGCCCAACAGTTGGCCATAAGTCTCAGCATCTGCTTTGATAGTCTGCAGGGCAGAGCCTTTCAGAGGCCCTCTGTGGCAGGCTCCTAACTTGATAGACCAGGATCAGAAGGAAGAAAAAGAAGACCTCCCCTATCAGTGGACTTGAGGAGGGGCATGTGTGGAGAAGGGGGAGGAAGAGAGGGATTGGGAGGGAAGGAGAAGGGAGCTATAGAGGGGATACAAAAATAAATAAAGTGTAATTAATAAAACATTAAAAATAAAAATACATCATAAAAAAAGACTATTGCTACCATAGAAGCAGTGAGAGAACAGTGTTCAAAGAGGCTTGATGGGTAGGAAGAAGGAAGGACAGAGGTCCAGCTAAAAGCCTCAAAGCAAAGTGAAATAGGAGGCCTCAGTTTCAGTGTTCTGTGGCAGAGAATGTTACTGTAGTTACAAGAATTAACTGTGTACTTTACAGATGGAAAATCTGGAAGTTTCCATTAAAGTGTTACATTTTTTTGAGGTAGCTCACAAAGACAAAGACAACAGTTTTCTTGACTTTAAAGCTCCAGGTTGAACATATTTGCAAATCATCACGGTGTATCAATAAATATGCACAGCATTTGTATGTTAGTTACTTTCATAAAGAGACATTTTAACAGAAAAAAATCAGGAACCTCTACCCCAAAATAAAAAGAAACATGAGTTCTAGAAATCTCAATAGACGTCAACATGATAAAGAAATGATCACAGTGGGGTGTCTGTTTCTTGAACACTTTTGAATGACACAGACTTTCTGATTCACCCTTCTCTCACCTAACTCACAATAATGTTATGTCACTATGACTCTAGGAGACTGGAGCTATATGGTAAACTGTGGACCATGCCCAGCTCTGAAGCAAGCATTACTTTTCCTCTGGCTCCAGCAGCAGCAACAGCAGCCATGATGGGGCCCAGGTGCTCACATCCTCACTCTCACACTGCCATTGCTTTTTGTGGATAATTTTCTCTCATTTTTCCAATCAACGTTGGGTCTGGGTGTTTAAACATATGAAACAGACTTAAATACGGACGGGAAGTTGAGAAGTAATATTTTTAAGTAAATAATATTTTTGTATTGTAGAGTCTCTAAAAAAAATCCCTAAGATTTCACATGTAAAATAAAGAAAAGAAAAGAAAGCTAATCCTATTTCTAGAGAAGCCAGACAAAATAAAGACATGAGCCTGAAACCTCACAGCAAAACAATTTAATCCAAACTCAAGATTTCCCAAGGGTGAGTGATTTAAAATAGAAGACAATATATATTCCTGGTTCTCTATCATGTAACCAAAAACTCTTTCCTGTATTCTCCACCTCCAAATTCTCTTTTTCATTCTAATGCAGCAGAATCTGACTGGTTCTGGTTTTTAGTAATTTATCTCTTCCATGGAAGATCTTCCAAAGCACATTCCCTTTTCTCTCTCCCTGGAACATGTTCCTAACCACCAGAGTTGAAAGCAGAACACCTGTGTGAGCAAGACCCAGACACTAGTTCCATCAGGATTTTAATCTGATGAATAATGTAGTTGATTGTAGCAAAATACGCCTGCATATCAGTCTACCTGAACAAATAGTTTACTGGTCTGTGCAAATACTTCTCATAAGATAATGGATTGCTTATGTGAACAAACAGCTTGTTTGTCAAATAGTTTGTCTCCCAATATTTCCTCTAAGACACTTTCTGTGCTGACTCCAATCCTAAGCAACCATGGCACATTTCCACAATTCCATGTCATCACTTACCTTGGAAGACATGGTTTAAGATGCTGAATATTGGATTACAAACTTACATATACTGGACTTATTTCCCTTTGGGGAGAGTCTCTGACAAAGATCTATTTACATAAAAAGGTTGTAGGAAATCACCTTTCTATTTAAGGAGATTATTGGGTTTTTGATTATGCTACACACAACACTATTATAATATGCCAGGTCCTGTCATAAGCAAGAAATGGGAGTGTAAGAGGTATAACCCACTGGTAAGTGAAACGCTTTCGTGCAGCCCTGGGTTTGATCCCCAGCATCAAACAAGCAAGCCAGCAAACTAAGTCAAGCAATATAAGACCACTCTGAAAAGCTAGTTAAAATGATAGAGAATATTTTTGCTTGCATAACTGAATATCCAAAATCAGATACAGACTCAAGACCTAATAAATTCTTTTTTACAGGTTTGTTTCATGTTTATTTATGTGTGCGTTGATGTGTGCATGCACAAGCCCAGGTGCCCATTGAATGCAGGGACACTGGAGCCGCTTAGAGCTAGAGTTTCAGGTGGCTGTCAGCCTGAAATTAAACAATAACTTCCTTTAATATTTCCACATATATATCATTTATCATTTATCATATCCACTCTTTCCACTTGTCTCCACTCTCTAGAGACTCTCCTTCTTCTTTTGTGTCTGATATTGATTTGAAATCCGGATGATATGTGGTATTATTCTTTCTGTCCTAAGTCAGCCTTGTCCTGTTTACTCCAATTACATTCCTTGTATATACTACATGATGTTTATATATTCTTCTGTTGATGGGCATGTTGGCTGATTACATGTCTTGGTTCTGCAGTGTGAATCAGTTAACACAGAGATTTCTCTCTTATATTGTAATGCATTCCTCTGGGTACATACATAGGAACAGTACAGCCAGATAATGACTAAGAGATTGTTTTCCCTTATTGTTTGCTCAAATTGCCTTCCAGATGACTTCATCCAAGGCAAGTTTCTCACGGTGGACTGTGTGGTTTACATGTTGCTTTCATCCTCATTAGATCTGGGCTCTCCAGAAGTAGATTCTGAGAAAAAGATTTATGTAAGATGTATAGGAAATGTCAATCGGAAAGTAGAGAGGCAAAGAAGGGAGATGAAGAAAACAATTAGGGAGTCATTGCTGTGACTGTGTTAGTTTTCTGTTGCTGTACTAGAATACAATAACCAAGGCAGCATACAGAAAGATGAGTTTACTTGGGTTTTCAGTTCCAGAGAGATTAGCCCATCAGAGTGGGGAAGCATGACTGCAAAAAGCAAGTGACAGGATGAGGAACCTGAGAGCTTACATCCTCAAACTCCAGCATGAAGTGGAGAGAGTAAAGTGAACGTGGGGAAAGGCTTTTATTTTCAAGGTCTATCTCTAGTGGCATTTTTTGTCTAGCAGTACTGTTCCTCCTGTATCTCCATAAATTGCACTACCAAATGGGGACCACGTATTCAAATGCCAGGCCTTTGGGAGACATTTTTCATTAAAACCACCCAATGTGAACACCTGGTACTTACTGTTAGGGGCTCCAGGCAACAACATAGATCCTAGAACTAAAAAATCTCATCACTAAACAAAGAGGAGCAGACTGGATCCCTTCCTTAGTAACAGTTTCTTTACCTTTTGTCATTTATTGCCGCTCTCTTTGCATATGAAGCATGGCTCCTTGTGCAGCTGTTGCATTTTTACATTTTTACTTCATGCTGTCTAAGAGTTACAAAGCTGTAATTTGCATGATTCAATTTAATTTCAGCAAAGTTTTACATCTATGATATGGGAAAGGGGTCCTAATCATCAGAGACTATTAGCTGAGAAAGAAACTCCCTGAAGAGTAGAGAAGCTAGACTCTGAGGTTTGTTCACTTAGACATAGGAACCTCTAAAGAATTTAAATATTGTTCCCTTGGGGAATGTTTGTGTTGAATACTTTGTTTTCTGTGTAGTTTTATTTTGCTAAGAAATCTTAATTTTAAAGTGATCATCAACTGCATAAAATGTTAAGTGAGAAATTTCTTAAAGTTTCATAAACTAATTTAAACATTTTTTAAAACATTTTACTAACAATTCCTAGAGTATGAAGGTTAACTGGAAAACTTAGAGATAAATTATCCATAAACAATGATAGCATCAGAATGAACCTGTGCGTACTTGGTTTTTACCACTCACACATTATGATTACCAGGGGAAAAAGCATTCATTTTAGAATTTAGGAAGTTCTAAAGGCTTACATTACTGCTACTCAAAGTCACTGCTAAGACTCACAGTGCAAAGCCCCCAAGGTGAAGCATTTTTGAAGAAGAAAATAACTGTAGCCAAATATTCTTAGTCTAACAATTAATTCTGATTTTAGAATAAATTCTAATCCTGAATCAGACTCTAACCACATGTAACTGTGACAAGTTATTCCCCTCGCAGTCTCTTCTTCTGCTTCAGATGCCACTTCTTCACGGTGTGTGATGAAAACTAAATGACAGGAAAAAGGCTCACCACAAAATTTGAAATCATTAAAGGTAAACCTCCCGGTTAGTCTTTTACTTCACGCAAGTATGCACAGGGAAAGAACAATCACAGATGTACGCACAGAAGAATGAAGTGGACTTCCATATCTCACCGCATACAAAATCAGCCTTTTAAAGATGAGAATTTAAATGTTAGGCTTGAAACTGAAGAATTGCTAGAAGACAGTGGGGCAAATACTTCAGGATGGTAGCCTGTGTGATTAGTTTCAGAGTCTGACTCCAAATGTCGAGGCAAGAACAAGAAGCATTTGACACATGGGACAATGTAAAACTAAGCACAGAGAAGGCAATAGCCAGAGCAGCCTAGGCAACACCAAGAGGGGCTGGAGAAGATAGCACAGTGGCTAAGGACTTACTGCTGTTGCAGAGGACCTGAACTTCCAGCACCATGGCAGGAAGCTTACAAATGCTGTGACTTTAGATGCTGAGAAGCTGACACCTTCATCAGACCTCTGTAGCTACCTGTGCCCACAGTCACCCACACATATCCACAAGGAGACACACATTCTTGTCAGAAAAATTAAACCAACAAAGAAGACATAAAAATGGATATATTAAAAATATGTTCAGTGTCATTAACCACGAGGGAAATGTAAACCCGAGGCCAGTGAGATGGCACCTTATTTTAATGTGAATGATTATTGCCAAAATATAGAAAAATGGCAAGTTCCAGTGAGGTTGTAGAGAAAATGAGTTTTTGCACAGTATTGGTAAAAGTGTAATTTATTTCTACCAAAACTGAAAATATATCCACTCTTCAGCCTATTCTGTGCACATGTGGTGTTACTCAGCCTCCAAAATTCACGAGTCCTGCTAGTGACACAATATGAATGGCCAGGAGCAGTAAGTGAAATAAAGGGTGCCGAAGAGATGGACCGCAGCTTAGAAAAATCACGAATGGGATCCATGGTGTGAAAGGTTCAACACATACTGAGACGAGGTTATTAACTACTAGACACCAATGATAACAATAATAAGAGGAAGAAAGGAGGAGAGGCAGATCATTGGGCATGCCGTTGTTTAATAAGAGGAATAAGTTTTTGTCTTCTAAAATTCTAGCGTAAGTATAGAGAATGTAATATGTAGAGACATACAAAAAAAGTTACATTATGATATAAGTAACAAGAATTATGTATTTATACACATATGCACACATATACTCACATATATAAAAATGTAGTACCATGAATGTAATTGGCAACAATACATTGTATATGTTATGTATTATCTAACTAACACATGTAATATTTAAATACATATTAGAAATAGGAATTGGAATATACTTGCCGTAAGTGACAAAAACTTAAGACATTAGATGCTGCTTTTCCCTTTGTTAATTGCTACATGCTGTATGGGTTAGTTAAAACACTACATTAAACTTCATAAATAGCACATGCGCCTTCACAAGCATGTGCCTGTGTACACACACACAGAGCCAGATGTGTCCAGAGGATGACAGCTGGTTAGTGTCTGTGCTTTCCACCTTCTGATATTTTCTGTTGATGACTTTTCTTCACTTGCAAGTCTGTTCTCAGGCTCCTTATTTGTGAAACACGGTTTAGAACTTTTAAACTTACAGATGGCATGGGGTGGGTCTTAGGGTCAGGAGACACAGGCTGCACTGCTTTCTGTAGAGAATACCCATGTGCTTCTTACTCAACTTCTCTGTGTCTTACAAGCCATAGTGAAAACACAGGAGACAACACTCAATCAAACTGTTTAAGCATTTTAGGACAGATACTGCAAGTGAAAATATTAATGTGTAAAGAATTTGCCTAGACACAAAGATTCAAACTGAAATAAATTAAAATTATTATGCAAGCTAAACTAAAGCTTATCTCTGAGAAGACCATGCATGGACATTTCTATGATAGTCAGAGGGAACCCAACCAATAGTGAAGTCTCTGAAATATCTTCTGGGAAGTTCATATATGTTCTATGCATGAAAGAACAGCAATGGAAAGCAGCAAGAACTGGGTCATCTCTATACTTTTTTTTCTTTCTTTTTTTTTTGTAATATGTACCATGTGTTTGCACTAAGCACTGTTTTTTTTAAAATACTGTCTTCTATCATCAGATAGAGCCGTTTACACAGAGCTATCTGTGACTGAAAGCATGCCAAGCCCTTCATATTTTCAAAAATTATCACATTTGATGATCACAGAATTTCATAAAATCAGTAATGATATATCCTTCACTACATCAGAAAACACACTCGGAGAGATCAGGGCATTAGCCTAAGGTAGAAGCTAGAGAACTCTCGGCAAACCACAGTTCAGAGCTATGATCATAGCTTTCTAGAAGTTATCACTTTATAGTGTGTAATTGAAACTCCTTGCTTTTTCTTCTAATCACTTAATTAAATTACACAATGTTCTTTAAGATAAACACAGCAAATTTTATTTCTCTTTAATATTGAGGATGATCTTGCTTCATTTAGCAATTTGTGGTATAGACAAACAACTGAATAATTCTATCAAGGTAGTTCTCAGACATTTTTCTTCTATGTTACATTCTGAGAAACAGAATTTAAAAACATTTTAAATTTTACATTTAAAATTGTTGGAACTCAGTGTCAAACCTCCACAATGTTTCATTGTGTTTGAAGAAGAGAAAAGATAGATACTATCTGATTGATTTGTATTTCTTAGACTCTAACCTACCTAACTCACTGCAGTGCGGTAGAATCTGTGTATCTTTAAGAACTTAGAAACATCATTTATGGGTGGCTTGGTGTTCCCCTCCATGGATAAAGATGGAGCAGTGATTGAGGGAATGTCCCACCAATAACTGGCCCAACCCGTGACCCACCCAATGGGAGCGTACTAACTCCTGACACTATTAATAATACTCTGCTATGTTTTCAGACAGGAAACTAGCATAACTGTCCTCTGAGATGCTCTACCTAGCAGAAGATTGAAACAGATGGTGAGCCTTACAGCCAAACGTTAGGCAGAACTGGGGGAGTCTTGTGGAAGAGTGAGGGAAATGATTGATAGAAGGACCTAGAGAGGGCAGGAATTCCACACAAAGACCAACAAAGTCAGCTAAGTAAGAACCATGGCAGCTTACGAAGACTGAAGCACCAACCAAGGACAACGCATGGACTGGACCTAGATCCTCTACACATATGTAACTGATAGGCATCTTGGTTTTCATGTGGGTCCACCAGCAAGCAGAATGAGAGCTATCTCTGACATGGACTCTGTTGCTTGCTTTGGGAACACTTTTTCCTAGCAAGGCTGCCTGGCATAGCCTCAGTGGAAGAGGATGGACTCAGTCCTGATGTTACTTGATATGCTGGAGTGAGTTGTATGAGGGGTAGGGCTCCCCTTTTCTGAGAAGGGGAGTAGGAAAAGAGGAAAGGAGAAAGAGGATGGGAGGGTGTGACTGGAAGGAGAGAAGGGAGAGAGCTGTGTTCGGGAGGTAAAATGAATTAATAAATAAACATATATCTTTAAAAAGTCAATTATGCTATTCTAGCCATGTAGGGTTGAATGTGTGCTTACAACAGAAAAAGACTAAGGAAGAAATAAAGGGCAAAGAGAGAGATGGCCTCAGTTTCTAGAACTCTGCTGTCAGTAATACTAATGAACTGAGATGTGTGGGGATCTTCCAAAAGTACCCAAGATGAGGAATTACAACTAATAAAGTTATCAAAGGACCTGATATTCCTGAATTCCTCTGACCTGAAATTCCCAAGTTTGAAATACTGCAATCTGACATTGTTGAATGGCGTAGATAGTGCAGCAAGTGGAAAAGTCCAGGCCTAGCATCTGTGACCGACTACAGCAAAAGCACACATGCCCTAAAGTCATCTGTGAAATTTCTTTCATACAAGTGTGTAGGATGTAAAAGACACGTAAGCGAATTTCATGGCTACATTTCGGTACTCCGCATGGCATACCAGTTACATGCAAACTCCTAAACTCCCAAGTCTGTAACACTTTGGTCCCACACATTTCAGAAACGGGTCTCAACTTGTATCACACATTCAGACCCATGTAAAGCACAGATACACTGCCACTTTTGAAAATATTAATAATAATCAACCATAAACTAATACCTCATGATTTTCTTGATGGTAAATATTACCTGAAAAAAAAAAAAAAAGCTTTTGCATCTTGGACCAAAAGCCAGTTTTGGAGCTTTTCACAAGTCACTTGTTGAGGCGGGTGGCTGAGCAGTGCTCAAGCTTTTCCATTTATCTAACAATCGCCCATCACAGCAGAAAGCTAAGGTGGCATAGAAGTGCTTGTATCCAAGCAGCAGGGGAAAGCCACAGGTTGTCTACCAAACTTGTAAGCAATCTGGGATAGAGAAAAGAGGCTGATTCAAGAAGCATGTCAGAAGAGATCATAAAAATGATGAGGCCAGGCTTGACTCTGCATGCTACACAGTGGGTAAGCACTGGTACCAATTTGACCACCAGTTGTCATTAAGAAAGCCTTTATAGGGCTGGAGGGATGGCTCAGTGGTTAGGAGTGCTTGCTGCTTTTTCACAGGACCTGGAGATGCATTCCCACCATGGAAGCTTCACAGCAATTGGAAACTCCAATTTTAGGGGTTTGACATCCTCGTCTGGTCCATGCAGGAAGCAGGAGAGCATGTAGTGCACATACAGAAAATGAGAGTCCATGGAACATTCTGAAGCATTATTTTCCAGAATGGTACTTTGAAATCTGATTAACGTGGTATATTATCTCTAACATTTTTAGTCACAAGCCACTGAAAGCTGGCAGTCCTAGTTATGGTTATTGTGCTCCATTATATTATAATCTTTCCCTCTTTTATTTAAAATAGATTTTTTCTTATATAAGATATTGTGGTTGTGATTTTTCTTCCCTCTACTACTCCCAATTCCTCTGCACTTCCCCTCCTATCTGAACCTGCTCCCTTTCTGTCTCTCATTAGAAAACAAATAGGCTTCTAAAGGATAATAACAAAGTGAGATATGGTAAAATAGAATATAATAAGATAGAAACAAAAACTAATCAGATTTCAAACAACTATTCTGGAAGATAATTTACCAAAACATACCCAAAGCTTCAATTCAATTCAGAAGACACTTTCTCTTGACACTTTCCATTTGAAGAACATCCCAGGAAGTAGCTAAAGAGTACTTATCCATGACACCATGAAGAATAAGCCTAAGAATAAGAGTTGGATTCATTCTTGTAAAAGGAATTGGTTGAATAAATTGTCGTATGTCAATGAAGGGAACTCTGTTGTGAGAGTTTGACATTTGAGACCCACACACCAGCTTTAAATGAGTTGAATATGATGAGCACTTGTGTCTACAACATACATTAACTTAGATAAATTTGCACTCAAAAGTTTGGTTATTAAAAAAAAATAGAAGGAGCTGGAGAGCTGATTTGGTGAATAAAAAAGTGCCTGAAGCAGCAAGCATGAGAATCTGAATCTGAGTTTTCAACTCCTAGTATCTAAATAGAGAGCTGGGTGTGGCTAGATGTTCTTTTGACCCCAGCATTCGGAGGGAGAGACACTGATGATTTGCTGCCTACTAGCCAAGCTCCCTGTTCATGAGAGTTTCTATGTCAAAGAATAAGGCAGAACTCTGATATCCTCCACTGTCTCCCCTGACACACACACACACAGAGAAAGACAGAGAAACAAAAACCATAGGTTTTCCAAATATACTCAGCATAAAAAACAACAATAAAGTAGTAGTATTCCACTATTCAACTATTAAATACAAGGAAATAATGAAATTTGCAGGCAAATGGACGGAACTAGAAAAGATCATACTGAATGAGGTACCCCAGAAACAGAAAGACAGGCATGGAATACACTCACTTATAAGTGGATATTAGCCCTATAATATAGGATAAACATACTAAAATCTACAGAAGCTAAACAAGGAAGACCCTAGGGAGGATGCTTAAATCTCATTTAGAATTGCAAACAGAAAAGACACGGGAAGAAGTGGAAGATAGGAAACAGGAAGGAAGCTTACAATAGAGGATTCTCTGAAAGGCCCCACCCAACAGGGAATTGAAGGGGATGTGAGACTTACAAGCAAACTTTGGACAGAGTGCAGGGTGTCTTATGGAAGATGGGAAATAGAAGGACATGGGGGGGGCGAGCCCCACAAGGAGCCCAACAAAGCTAAAAAGCCTGAGCCCAAGGGGTCCTGCAGAGACTGATACACCAACCAAGAACTATGCATGGAGAGTACCTAACTCCTCTGCTCAGAGGTAGTAAATTGGTAGCTCAGTCTCCATGTGGGTGCCTGAGTACGGAGAGCAGGGGCTGCTTCTGTCATGAACTGGATTGCCTGCTGTTTGATCATTTGCCCCTGGTGATACAGCCTTACTTGCCAGGTTACAGAGGAAGAGGATCCAGTCAGTCCTGATGAGACTTAACAAACAATGGGCAAGTGGCAGAGGAGAACTTCCCCTTGCAGTGGACTAGGGGAAGGAGATATTGAAGGGAAGGTGGGACTGGGAGGAATTGAGGTGGGAGGCTCCAATTGGGATATATAATGGATAAATTATAAAAAAAATAAAAGTAAAAAAGCTAAGTGAGCTTCAGAAGGTAAAGGTGCTGTCAAGCAAATTTTATCCCCAGAATCCACATGATGGAAGGAGAAAGCTGACTGATAAATTGTTCTCTGATATATATATATATATATGGAGGTCCATACATATATATATATATATATATATATATATATATGGAGGTCAGATATATATATATATATATATATATATATATATATATATATATATATATGTATCCACACATAGATGCAAACACACACACACACACACATGCTTACACACAAAATAAATCTAATTCATTTTTAAAAAATTCAAAACTAACGAATACCGAGTTATCAGACATACACAGTGTAAGCATATTAACCAACAAAGTCAGAACACATAGCGTGCAGCATCACGGGTAAGTGTATATGTTCCTATATGAATAGTATATTTTGTCTTTAAGCACCTGCTTCTTCAATAGCATCCAACTCCTCTTCACCCTTAACTGACAAAAACCAGAGCCTTCACTTGTTTTCCTAGATGTTCACATTTCTCTCTGAAAATATTTTTTGTAACAGAAACAAATATTCAAGCATCATTAAAAAAATCATTACTACTTTTAACTAAAGGGAACACATTTCAATAGAATTACCTTAATAAATAAAAGACGCTGATTTCAGTCTAGTGGTTTCCTGTTTCCACAGAGGAAAGGTCATGATTTAAATTTGTTACTTATAATCAGTAGAAACTAATTCTAGCTAAATTTAAGAAGAAAGGAAATGATCCAAAGGACAATTTCCAGAATGACAGGGAAACACCCTAGAGATCTCTACTGTAAAAGAGCTATGGCTTGTGAATTCGTGTGTGTGTGTGTGTGTGTGTGTGTGTGTGTGTACACGCGTGTGTGCGTGCCTGCCCTCTTCATCCTCAGAAATTGTTCAGGCAAAAATGAACAAAGCCATACACGTTTATTGAAGATAACCGATAAAATATCAGGAGAAAGGTGAGGCTGTATGTTTGAGTCCTAATCTTCCCAACACATAAGCATGTCACTCCAGAAGGATGAACATCCTACCCTAGACAGATGCAACTCAGGCCTAGGATACTCCTCTCCATAGTTCCATGTTCAGAATATAGTTCTTCCTGGGAAAGCAGGGATTTTTTTATTCCTCTCCCTGTCCCCAAGATCCAGATTAAACAGGCTGAGATAAATTGATCCTGTCCTTGCCATATAGCCCTCATTCACAAAGCAGAGAGGTATGCTAGAAACATTGAGAATAATGAAGCCTTAACATCACAGACCCCAGGTCATTTCTAACTTGGAACTTTCATGAAGAAGAAAGCCAGAGAATACCATTCTGTGGAGTCTCCTTATTCTATTATTCTATACTTAAAAGCAAAAAAAGAAAAAAAAATCACACATATACACACACACACACACACACATGCGCGCGCGCACACACACACCAGGCAGCAAGCTTGGCTTGCAGCAAGTTGCAGTTTCTAAACTACATTATCTAAAATGATCATATGAAACAACAACAAAAATACAAGATATAAACAAGCACTATAAACAAGTTGTCAGATGTCCAGATGTCAACTTAGCAGAGAAAAATTCCAGTCAATTGTATATTTGAAAAACAAACAAACTGATCTAGGTAATTCATGTGTTAAAAGCATAAATATTCTTCAATATAAAAGCAGAAATATTTTTAACTATAATGGGATGAATACCATAAACTGACTAAATGGAGATTCCATATTCTATCTAATTAAAAATGTAATTAAGTTATTCCCCTTTCCCTTTTTTTCTGAAATCTCCCCTGTACTCCCCATCTCCCTCTCAAACGGATGGCATCTTTTTCTTTTGTTATTATTATTACATTGTATCAGTGTGTACATAAACACACAAATACAACCAACCTGCTTAGTCCCTTTTTATTGTTTGTGATTCTGTATTTTATTTTTTTTTAATATTAGTTATAGTGATTCTGTATTTTAAAAGTAAAATCACTGAAATGGAAAATTCACCCATGGGACCCAATGTTAGATTTCACATATGAGAAGAAGAAAATCAGTAAATTTGAACAGAATTCAGTAGAGATTATCCAGGGAACATAGAGGTCAAAATAGAAATTAAGAAAAGCAAATTCAACCTTCAAGAAACATGAGTCACAACTGGGCCCACAATACACACATAGATGATTACTAACAAAGACTGCTGAAAAGGGGGAATGACGTTTAAAAATTGCAAGTTCTCTGAACATGGCTACATTCAATTCGTTTCTGAAAATAGTATTAAAAATTAAATAAGAATTATCACAATGAAGAATTCATAACACATTGTATAGAATGAGTGTAACAGTAATGGTCCATAGACAGGGAAAGGTAGAAAAGTGTAGAAGTAACATTCCCAGTACAGTTAGAGTGAAGTCACAGAAAACAGGTATGACTATATATCTACCTGTCTATCTATATACCTTAGAAATGTCACAATAATTTTATAGCAGTGAAAGGAATCATCACAGAAAAAATGATTTTCAAGTGTCAGAATATTTAGTTATGATGAAAGAAAGTAATAAAGGAGAAATGAAGGGGTTAAAAGTGAGAAAATTAATACAATTAATACAATTAATTAATAAATATTAATATAGCCAATTTTTTTCAGAAAGTATAATAAATATAAATGTATATGTTGAAATATATTTATATATTATATTATTAAAATAAATAAATATATATTTAAAATGCAGTTATGCCTCTTGGAATGATAATTCTCATCCCAAGAACCACATACTATCTAACAAAAATCCCACTTTCAGGCATAAGAAAGAACCCTTTCACCCCAAGAGATTCTCAAGACAATACAGGCTATTGCTGTTGCCCTGGGATGCCTCCTAGAAGCTGAAGGTCAGACCTTCACACTGAAGCCATCACACACGTCAGTCACAGGATGGTGAGGAACTTAGCTGGAAGGTTCCTCCCTACAGACTGTCTCTAAACAACATGACTAACCCAGACCAGAACTTCGAGAAAACAAGCTGACAGGTCAGCATGGACGGAGGAAATCTTACAAGATTCCACTCCTAGATGAAAAGCCTCAGGCAATTAATGGGGACAGAAAGAAAAAAACTCAGTTTTCCCCAGAATCAAGTCCCCTGATAGGTTACATGATCCCAAGCAGTCAGCCGGAGACACAAATACACAAGAGCAACACTGAATGTACTCAGCAGGCTTTTTTCACATGTATATATGTTTTTATGAGTGTGTATGTGTAACAATAAGTATGCAAGAAAAAGGTCATGAATTTCACACATGTGCTGATTAAAACTCTTAAAGTTTTAGTACTACAATTTTAATATTAAACATATCTATGATATATTTAAAAATATTCATAATATATTTTAGTGCTGGATATATAATTTATACATATATAATTTTAGTATTACATACATAATTTTAATGTAATCGTAACAAGTGAGGCATTTTCTTTACTAACAGCTGTTTTATAAATATTTTAGACAATAAAAAGTAATAGGAAATAATTATTCAAAAAATAGTATCTTAGGTAACTTTCAATCATTTGTTTTACGACTTTACATTCCTCTAAATAATAATAGGAACACCCAGTTGCTGTGATAACCACCATGACGAAGAGCAACTTAGATGAGAAAAGTTGTTTTGTTTCATGCTTTATACTCTGTCGTTCAGGAAATACGTTCCTGCAGAACTCCAGGCAGGAACCTGGAGCTGGAGGAGCTGCTGGCTCCCCCAGTTTGCTCAGCCTGCTTTCTTATTTAGCCAGACCGACCTGCCGAGGTACAGCACTACCCACAGTGGGCTGCCCCCCAACACCACACCAGTCATTAATCAAAATGTGCCACAAGTATGTCTACAGGAAAATCTGATGATACAATTTCTAATTTTAGGTTCTGTCTTTCAGGTTGGTCTGAGGCTTATGCCGAGTGGCAGGAAACCAACTAGCACAACCCCACTACATTCTGATGGACTTCAGATGTGCAAGGGGGTGCGGGTGCGGGTGCGGGTGCGGGTGCGGGTGCGGGTGCGGGTGGTGCGTAAGTCTAGACCATTACTCCAGGTTCATTGCAGTTACAGCTCAGGGCACTTGGAAAGGTGGCTGTTTTCACCTGTACATTTATGAAAGCTCCTGTGTCGTGATATGTCATTCCTGGTTCAGCTGCCGATTCATAACTCTTCCATGGACAGTGCTGACAGTTTCTAATGAAGCCTTCAGCTCTTAGCAGAAAGCCTCCACTGAAGCCTTTTCAGAGTCTCCCTCAATGAAATTGTTGAGGAATCATTAACTACCCGGCTCTCCAATGACTTAGTGAAATTAATGATCCAAAAATAAAAGTTAAGACTTCTATATTCCTCTCTGGAAGTTAAAGCAGAACCTCAAAGTCTGGGAGAGCATACCAAGAGCCACAGTGCTGAGCCAGTGGCCCCTGTGCTTCTCAAGGAGCCAACAAATCCACATTATTTCTAACATGTGTAATTCATTAACAACAGCAATTCTGTTGGTAAAATTATCAGTGCTGGCGACAGGATTTGAAGTGTGATAGGAACTTGGATATTGAAGATTCTGAGCAATGGTGTAGTATTAATCTATGCTAAAGGTTGTAGAAGCACAGGGTGTGAATTTAAACACACCTGGATTCCTAGCTAGACACTTAGTGTTTGCTTTTAGAAACTGTGTTAGACAAAAATATAGATGTACTGGAACAATTGGGATGTCTCTTGAGCCAAGAGAAAGATAAAAGATTTCTACCTTCTATTTCACAGGTGAATGGGACAATGAACTCACATAATTTGAAATGATTTGCTTTCAAGAGGTTCCTTTCTCTGAGTTATATGCATATTAATTAGTTCAGCAACTCTTCCCTGAGTTCCCATGACAGGCCTGGAGCTCTAGGGAGGAGTGTGTGCCAATGGAAGAATGGGGGAGGGGGGAATGCTGCACACATTTCAGGAGGCTCACACTACTGGGGTGGATGTGGGAAGAGCTGTTCAAAGACACAGAAGATACACAGAGACACAGGCAGACAAGCACATGGGCACTCGTATTTACAAGACATAAGGGGTTCCACCACCTTAGGTTTGGAGGAATACAGAAGTCCAAAGCAGATTTTAAATTCATTCTAGTTTAACATATTTAATAGTATTAGTAGGTATTTTAGATATAATTATTGCAGTTTTTTAACTTTTTAATTCTTCAAAAACTTCAAATTATTGAAGTTTTTAATTCTTGGGAATAAGTTTTTTTTGCCTATTAAAATGAAATTTACTTTCAAATTAGCTATTAAGGCACAACCAAGTACAATCTCTAAACTAAAGATACATCTAAAATCAATTCAGAATCTCCTTCAATAGCCTGATGGGTAGAGCCTTTCAAAGGTCTCCTGTGGAAGGCTCCTGTCCTGTTCCCTGCCTTCTCCTTCAAATGTTTGCCCTTCTGAATGAGGTTTCAGCTTCTTCACTAGGGTCCTCCTTGTTGTTTAGCTTCTTTAGGACTACAGATTTTAATATGTTTATCCTACATCATATGGCTAATATCCACTTATAAGTGAGTACATACTATATGTGTCTTTCTGCTTCTGGGTTACCTCACATGCTTTGACTCATAGCCAAACTGGGCAGAGTGCAGGGAAGAAAGGAGAGATAGAAAGATCTGGAGGGGGCAGGAGCTCCACAAGGAGAGCAACAAGGCCAAAAATCCTGGGCCCAAAGGGAAGCTGAAGAGACTGATACTCCAACCAAGGACATGAAGAGAACCTAGACCCCCTGCCCTGCTCAGATGTAGCCCATAGGCATCTCAGTTTCCAAGTAGGTTCCTTAGTAAGGGGAGCAGGAGCTGTCTCTGACATGAACTCAGTGGCTGGCTCTTTGATCACCTCTCCCTTGGGATTGCAGCTTTGCTAGGCCTCAGAGGAAGATGATGCAGCTAGTCCCGATGAGACCTAATAGGCTAGGTTCAAAGGGAAGGGGAGGAGGACCTCCCCTATCAGTGGATTAGGGAAGGGTCATAGGGGGAGAAGAGGAAGAGTGGGTATGACTGGGAGATAAGGTGGGGGCTACAGCTGGGATACAAAGTCAATAAATTATAATGAATAATAGTAAAGAAAGAAGGAAAAGAAAAATTTAAAAATCAAATCAATTCAGAAAATATAGATTGTTTTTTAATGAAGGTCAAACATATACAATGGAAATGGAGGAAACAATAAAGATGTTATGTTGATTTCACAGTTAATTTCATACCAAAGAACATCAACTTTCAAAAAGTTTTCAAATTTATTTCGCTAAATAGTAGCAAAAATGTATTATTTAGACTTATTCTAAAACAATTATGAATAGCCTGCAGTAAAATGATAGCAATTTTATCTATAAAGCAAATGTATGGGATATATCGGAATGCAAAGATAAAAATACATTAATAAAGGAACACTTTTACAACAACTTTCTGCACAAAAGAAATTAAAAGTTAAAAAGCTTGATCACATTAGGTTCATATGATTAGACAAAATCATAAATCACAATAAATAAAACAAGTTCAACCTCATGTAAAAGAAATACCAGTGAACATATTAACACAGCTAACATATTAACAACAACATAACGAGTTTAAAACAATTGAAAAGAAATTAAATAAAGAAGAAAAATTGCTGAGATAAAAGAGAGAAAAACAATAAATAGTTACAATTAACCAAGCAGATAACTGGTCATTGACCCAGGGAAGAAATGAGGCAAAGACATACAAAATAAAAGAGGAAATAATGTTTTTAAGTTAATAAGTGATTTGCAGGCAGCAAAAATGAGAGTGTTCATTATCAATGTCCACTGAGGAAACAGGATGTATTGAGGAACAATGGAAAAACTCAGATGTACAGGGCTTTTAATCCAGCAACATGACAACTATGGCTGGAATGCAAACAAATCTTTAGCATACACCTTTAATCGCTCTGGCTGGAATACAGACAGGACCTTAGTACATGACTTTTATCCCAAACAATACAAGTAAAGGTAGTTGGTAGAAAAAAGCACCCATGCTTGAAAGTGAAGTCTAATTGAGAGGAAGACAAAGTGATGAATCATAGAAAGATATGAAATAATAGGATATGCCCAACTCTCAAAAGGACACTGTCTTCAGAACAAAACAACTGCCTACAGATTGGGAAAGGATCTTCACCAACCCTATATCTGACAGAGGACTAATATCCAGTATATATAAAGAACTACCGAAGTTAAACAGCAACAAATAAAATAATCCAATTTAAAAATGGAGTACAGAGCTAAACAGAGAATTCTCAATAGAGGAATATCGAATGGCAGAGAAACACTTAAAGAAATGTTCAGTGTCCTTAGTCATAAGGGAAATGCAATCAAAATGACCCTCAGATTTCACCTTACACCCATCAGAATGGCTAAAATCAAAAACTCAAGTGACAACACATGCTGGGGAAGTTGTGGAGAAAGGAGAATCTTCCTCCACTGCTGCTGGGAATGTAAACTTGTACAACCACTCTGGAAAACAATCTGGTGCTTTCTCAGACAACTAGGAATAGCGCTTCCTCAAGATCCAGCTATACCACTCCTAGGCATATATCCAAAGATTCTCAAGTACACAATAAGGACATTTGCTCAACCATGTTTGTAGCAGCTTTATTTGTAATAGCCAGAAGCTGGAAACAGCCCAGATGCCCCTCAGTGGAGGAATGGAAACAGAAATTGTGGCACATCCACACAATGGAATATTACTCAGCAATGAAAAACAAGGAAATCATGAAATTTGCAGGTAAATGGTGGGATCTGGAAAAGATCATCCTGAGTGAGCTATCCCAGAAGCAGAAAGACGCACACAGTATATACTCACTCATATAGACATATAACATAGGATAAACCTACTAAAATCTGTACATCTAAAGAAACTAATCAAGAAGGAGGACTCGCTAAAATGCTTAATTCCTATCCAGAAAGGCAAAAAGGATGGACATAAGAAGAAGGAGAAAAAAGGGAACAAGTCAGGAGCTTGACACAGAGGAACTCTGAAAAGCTCTGCCCTGCAGACTATCAAAGCAGATGCTGAGACTTATGGGCAACCTTTGGGCAGAGTGCAGGGAATCTTAGGAAAGAAGTGGGAAACAGTAAGATCTGGAGAAGACAGGAACTCCACAAGGAGAGCAACAGAACCAAAAAATCTGAGCACAGGGGTCTTTCCTGAAACTGATACTCCAACCAAGGACTATGCATGGAGATAACCTAAAACCCCTACACAGATGTAGCCCATGGCAGTTCAGTATCCAAGTGGGTTCCCTTGTAATAGGAACAGGGACTATCTTTGACTTGAACTGATTGGCCTGCTCTTTAATTACCTCCCCCTGAGAGGGAAGCAGCATTACCAGGCCACAGAAGAAGACAATGCAGCCACTCCTGATGAGACCTAACAGACTAGGATCAGAAGGAAGGTAGAGACTTTATCTATCAGTGGACTTGGGGAAGGGCATGCATGCAGAGGGTGGAGGAAGGGAGGGATTGGGACAGAAGGAGAGAGGGAACCACAGAGGGGATACAAAGTGAATAAAGTGTAATTAATAAAGAGTTAAATAAAAAGATCAGAGGAAGGAGAGGTGTTTTATAAGGGAACAGCACAGAGGAGAGAGAAAAAGAAAGAGAGAATCAGAGAAGGCAGTTTTACAGAGAAGGTCATAGAGAGAACAAAGTAGACAAAGGTGAAGACAGATGAGCCAGAAAATGAGAAGGAGCTAGAATAATAGAAAAGATTGTTAGATTTAGTTTGAAGCCAAACAGAGCAAACTCAAAACATGAGAAAAGCCAAATTAACTCAGTCAACCATGAGAGGAGTTTCAGCAAAACAGGTGAGTTGAACTAGTCAGCCAGAGTTCAGAAAGAACAAGAAAGGGTGAGCTTATTCAGCAGTAAGTCTCAGAGGTTGAAAACATTCTAGGCTTAAATTAGATTGTACAGAGGCTAGAAACTTCCAGGACTAGGCCTAAGCTTAGAAGAAGGCAGTAAGCTTCAGAGAAGACAACTGTATCAGGCAAATAAAAGTTACTTTTACACTCAGGCATAGGGCATCATGGGAAAACTATACCCATTACTCTGAGTACTCTGAAGGACACCTACATCTTTTTAGATCCTAGAAAGTAGAGGGAAATGTCAAATCTCTTATTTTTCTTTTCTCTTCCTGACTTTCTTTTTCTCTTTCTTTCCTTTCCTTTCTTTTTCCTTCCTTCTCTCTCTCTCTCTTTTTTCTTTCTTTTTCTTTGTGTGTGTGTGGTGGGGGAGTGCTTTAAGACAATCACACATACCCTATACTGGCCTCTGGCTTACTAATTAGCTGACAAAGACCTTGAACTTATTATCCTCCTGACTTTACCTCTAGGATGCTAGAATTACCTGTGGGCAGCACTGTGCCTGGTGAATACTATGCTGGGACCACACCCTCAGTACTCTGTGCATATGAACTTCTCCACCAAGTAAGCTGCACCCAGGTGAGCCCTCCTTACCATATTAATAGCTAGCCTGATAAAGATTACAGAAAGGGAATTATAGGCTGATACCAATTTTATAACAGCACAAGATAAAACACTGTATCAGAAATCAGCACACAAAGAAGAAAATAATACACCATGATCAAGTGAGACAAGAGAATGTAATACCTGTTCGCTATAAAGAAATCTGTTAACAAGATGTATGGCAGAAACAAAGCTGAGCTGAAAAGCACATGATTAATCTCAGATGCCCAAAATCCCTTTCTGGATCACACCCCAGTTGTAATTTAAAATCATGAAGCATATTGGATTCATCTGTTTGACGTAAAAGTGGCGAATGTTTCAGTCAGACAATAGTACAAGTTAGTTATGTTTGTAAAGACACTAGTCCTATTTGTCTGCACACCAAATGCCTCGGTGGTCAGGCTAAATTACATACTTCAGTTCTTTCCTCAAGTCTTGACTAAAGTATGACAGAATTCACATTCAAGAGAAAGAAGAAAAACAAAAAAGCAAAGCAAAACAAGACAAGGTCTTTCAGAATATTGCTCCAGAAAAAGGTCATAACCTGTCTTGAAGCAATAGGCTGAAGCCAGCTACCACAGAAGCCTCAGAAAGTTACTTAGATATTTTGGACTATGCTACACAAGATTTAATCCACATAATTACTGTGTGCGTTTTGATCAGTAGAACTCAAGCTATGACTTGTAATTTTTCTGAAAATGACGCATGTTAAGTTTTAAAAAGTGACTCTCCATGATTTTAGCAGTTTTGAGATAGCTACAACTACATCTTATCAATTTGCAATTTTAATTACACAGTACATGACAGAAAGTTAATCTAATGATGATTATCCATTAAGTAAATAGCAATGGTAATTAGAAGGTCAGGGATTCTCTTGGGCAGTGACAGGCGAAGGAAAGAAATCACTCTGTTATAAATATAGTAATATAATTGCCATACAAGGGTGAGGGAGTTTTAGAATTTGCTAGTATGTATTTGGTTCTGCCTGTGTTTCTGCCAGGAGCCGTATGGCATAAGCTGGGAACTGGGCAGGTACGAAGGTTTAGAGGCACAATGTCTCTCATGGGCTCATGTCTTTGCACACGTGGAGCTCCTCAGGTTGAGCACTGGTTGAGAGGTTGTGGAACTTTTAGGAGGCGGTGCCTTGTTGAGGCAAATGTGTCACTGGAGATGGGCCATGAGGGATTGTAGTCTCGCCCCACTTGTCCCACTTCCTCCTTTGTCCCTGCTTCCTGTATGAGGACTAAATGTGCCCAGTCAGCTCTCCGCTCCTGCTGCCAGGCCTTCCTGTCCCCCTTGAACAGAAGGAAAAAAATCCCTTCTCTTTCTAAGCTGCTTTTGGTTGTATTTAGTTGTAGCAACAAGAAAGTAACTTATACAACAGGATATGGATCTAGAAGAAAAAGACAGAGTGGGTATGTTCAAGAGGGCAAACCTTTGGCTCCTGTTTACTTGCCTCTAAGTTACAAAAGCCCAGTTGTGTTAGAGGTATCATTTTCTCGCCACTTCAGTGGTCATTACCATAATATATGGACTTATTCAAGTCTTGTTTTTAATCTTTTGTTCTTCTACACTCACTTACCCTCCCCCACACACTGCAAGTAACCCTGAATATTAATGAAGCATGCACCCACAGACACACCACACCACACATACACACAACACTCGGGGAGTTTTACTTCTATTTCCCCAGAAGGTACTGCATCTTGATTTCTCACCTGACACACACGTGAATATTTTTTTTGCTGAAAGTTCACTTTTTTTTATTCCTTACTTCAGTTCTTTCTAGAAGGCTCTACTCTAAAGAACACACTTTTAACACTGGATTCAAACTCCTTATGCTTCTTTAATCGCTGAACCTTATTCTTATAATATACACACCAAGAAGTTATCTAGATTACATCAGTTCAAAAATGATTAGTGTCCTAGAATGCATCAGATCAGATTTCCATTAAAAAATGTGAAAAATGAGACCCAGATATTTTCCAAGTCTTATTTTTTCCATAACACCTCTTCAAAGAAATTAAGGAGGAAACGGATATTTTCAATTACAATTTATGAAGATAAAGAAATATTTCTGATGTGTTTCTTATACTGATATTTTACTTAAAATTAGAATATATTAAGTAATTCTTCAGTGACACAATCAAAACCAATGAAACAAAGTTGAATTATACAACTTTCTGGGTATCTGAGCTCATCTAGGAATAACTCTTTGAAGAAGGCTTATTAAAGAGGCAGTTTTGAAAGCATGTAATCCTTAGTAATCAGGAAAATTGCTGAGGGAATGCCAAAGGGTCCTGCTGTGTGGCTTGTGTCTCAACTGCAACTCTGGCCTCATGGAAATACAACCACCTCTCCTTCTTCCATTTGTAGATTCATTTTTTGCACAAGAATTTTTTCCAAGGGGATTTATGTTAGTACAGTTTTAAGGCAGGAGAGTACATGTCTAAAGAAATGTCTAGCTATTTTCTGAACTCGGGTACCATTTTAAGCCTCTTTAGCATCAGCCACATGTGCTTTCTCTGGGCAGATTTTCTAAGGCTGGCACATGCACAGACTCACCTCCAGAGCCTGATGTCTGAGCCTTGCACGTGCTCTTTTCTCCAGGGACGATCCTGCCCTGTATCTAAATGTCTTGATGTGATTTTAATGTCTCATTCTGTCTTGAATCATCCCTTGTACTTTATATTCTTCACTATGTTCCTAGCTGCAGCCTCAGAACTGACTCCTCTCCTCACCTCCTCTGCTCTTCTCTAAGCTGCAGCGCTCTGGGTCACCTCTAAACACGTCTATGGTTTCAGTTTCGCAGTGCAGTCCTCATAACCGTGACTCCTGGACATAGCTTTTCATCCAGGGCAAGCCACATCCTCAGGTAGCAATGGATACCGCACTGTCGGTAGTGTGTACTTCAGTATGTTCAGCTCTCACAGAAAGCTGCTATGCACATGATGTGTTCTTTTCGCTCTTCTTTTCAAGTTCCTTTTAGGAGATAATTTGTGACATTTGCACTGGAGGAAAGAGCATAGTAACTGTGTTGGTAGTTAGGTTCCTGTTCTATTTGACTGTGGTACCCTGAACAGATACCACAATGTTATCAACCCCATGCACTTTTTTTCTGAAGAATTACATGGTATGGTGTCTAGAAAGGAATTTTAGAAGCCCATTTTACATAGGTGTCTGTTATGTATGTATTTAATAACAGACTTAAATTTAAATGATTTCTTTCTATATATGACTTTGTATTTTGTTTTGTTTCTCCCTCTGAAATAAAGATAAAATTTTGAAGTCTCTCTTTTTTATTTCTTTTCTTTTTGCATGTGTACATGTGTTCCTAGGGAAAATCATTTGTGTGCAGATATGAATGAATGTATATTCATGCAGGTAAAGGTCAGTTTGACTTCATATATCTCCCTCTATCAAACTTCACCTGATATATTGAGACAGGGTGTCTCTCATCAATCCAAAGTTCCATGATTCAGCTATTCTAGCTTGCCATCCCCCTTGACCGAGAGTTCCTGTTTCTGCCTCCACCATAGGAATTACAGGTGAGTCACCAACCCCACCTAATATTTATACCAGTGCTAGGGATACAGACTGCAGTCCTTGTGTTTGGGCAGCAAGCACTTCACCCCCTCCGCCTGCTCACCAGCCTGTCTCTTACTTTAGACATGTATGCCATACCCTCTTTTTATAGCCCTGTTTGTCCATGCTACTGTAAATCCATATGGAAGGCTCATTAAAATAATTAGATACCACCTTACCAACAGTGAAATTGAGGCTTAAGAAAGCCAAGTCACTAAAAAGGCTAAGGAGCAACACTTAACATGCAGACTAAAATACTTTCACATCAACATTAAAAGAGTCACTATAAAGAAGCACAGCACACTCAGAGTGATCCTGACATGCTGTAGAAAGTATTACTTGGCAAATACAGATTCAGATCAGTTGCCTGGCGTTCTGACTCTTAGTCTTCCTGCTTCCCTCTGCCATGTTGTTCCCTGGGCTAGAGCAGAGGTGTGCATGTACCCAGTGTGGCTCACCACAATCTATCGATCTCTTCGCGGTGTGTAGTTGTAATTTTCTGTCATGTTATCCATTTGCTGTAAAGAGAGGCATTTTATGAGGAATGGCATCTATATTTGTCGGTGAGTATAAGAGGCATTTGTGTGCATTCTACAAATTTAGAATGAGTTAGTAATCGTTCTTGTCTGGCAAAGTATCAGTAGATTCTTTTCTAAGGTCCATGAACTTTGTAGCTCTGGAAAACTGGCTTTCCAGGACCAGGCATGTCAATGTAAAAGGTGTAAACTTGTATAGGACACCACTAGACCAAGGACTACAGACAGCTAAGAACTACTGGGAAAAGAAGAATTAGCTTCTTCCAGGGATGGGATCCCTTGGTGGTTGTCCAACACAAGGTGGTCAGCCTTGAAACCAATTACACACCACCCGCAAACACAGACTCAGCACATCGTGCAAGTTTGTCATACACACGCATTTTACATGTATGTGTGTAAAACTAATAATCAAAGAAAAGGAAGATGTTATCTTGAGAGCTGGTGTTAGCTTGTCTTTAAACTTTGTTAGCCTCTCATTAACTCAATAAATTGATAGTTGGAAGAGGCTAAGGTTAGAAAAAAGGGGGAGAAAGTGACATAATTCTATTCTAATAAAAACATTAAATAACTAAAAACTAAACAAAAAATAAAACAAGAAAAAATATTTTAAACAAATATATAAATAGTATTTCGAATTATTCAACTATGTAGCACTTTATTTTTCTCATTTTTATTTGACTTTATGCTCACTGACAGCTTTCAGTATAATGGTAATTTTATAATTTGTTTTTACTCTTTAATTTATTATTGCTGCATGTGTATGATGCGCACAGTATGTGTGGAGGGTGGAATGTCAGAGAAAAAAAAAAACTGATGACTTGGTTCTCCTTGTCTAATTTTATAGATTCTAGGCTTCGAGCTAAAGTTTCCAGGCTAACATGGCAAGCTTTTTTTTTACCACTGAGTCATCTCACTGGTCATAATTTTTTGTTTTCTACAGAGACAATACAAAAATTGTTTAATGATTTCTCAGACATGTTTGATCAAAAAAATAAATTATTTATGAATGCTTTTCCAGTGTTCATGACTTTTTTGTCATTTTTGTTGTTGTTATCTCCCCCCCCCCCTCCAGGGCTGAGGACCGAACCCAGGGCCTTGTGCTTGCTAAGGCGCTCTACCACTGAACTAAATCCCCAACCCTTTTTTAGCCTTATGCTACACAAATGATGGGAAATGATATCAAGTTTTGAGAATTTTCTGGTCTTTGTTAAGTTTATAACAACTGTGGCCAGAGTGACCGAGAAAGCCATAAATATGTTAGCTGAGCCCTCTGTAAGTGGATGCCTGTTTCTACCATAAAGAAAAGGTGAAATGAACTAAGTTCCTTCCTCGTACTTTCTTGTCATCCTATGTTAAAGAAAGGGAAGAAGAGTGTGGCAGTGGGTGTGGCAGAGTGCTCTTTGCCTTAGAGCATTAACATGTCTTATAAACATGTAACCTGTGTGAACATGCCATGCAAACAACACAGGAGCCCGTATGTTCAGCCTCTGTCAAGTAGCTGGTCATTAAACTACATTAGCCTCTAATTAACTCAATAAATTGATACAAGTAAATTTTGGGGAGAAGAATCGAAGCTGAAGTAGACAGGAAGTAGTCATGGACCTCTGACCTTTGGTTCCTGGGCAGATATCACATATTTGAGGTGAATATTCCCTTCAACCTTGTTCTACCTTATGGTATATGTGTCATAATAATGAACAATTCTGGGTTTAAATGTTGCAGTGTGAGAAGAGACCTGAACACATGATTTACCGAACCCATCTACCTAATTTCACACCTAGAAATAATGCAAAATCTAAAACGGATATCCTATTGTCTCATGATCTTCTCTTGAGCCTGTGAAACTCTCTGTACTTTTTCTCATTTAATCCTATCTAGTTTCCATTACACATTAATTTTTTTCTCATTGAAGAGAATGTGTTACATAATTGTTTGGTGATTACTGCTGTTACAAACCTAATTTCAGTCTGTTTTACTTTACTCAGTGTCTCCCACAATGCAATATAACATGGAATGGATGAAGTTTCCTCCTCTTTTTTTACCTTGTCCTGGGATAAAGAATGAGGCGACGTTACCTATAAACTCAGCTGTCTGTGTAATGGGCAGTACTCAAAAAAACTGCCAATATTCCCACCCCTTTCATATGTACAGCTTATTATCTCCTCCTTGAATAGGATATCAGTCTCTCAGTGGGTTTTGTAGCAGAGGTAAAGCAATGGGCATGTGTTCAAATCCCCCAATCCCACTGCTTTTAAAGCAATCAAGAAGGGATTGTTTTGGATATATCTGGAGTTAGGTGAGTAAACAAAAGGATGGTTTAGAGGTCAGAGAAGGAAGAAAAACCATAAATGGCTCTTCTGCTAACCTTGAAGGGGAAATCTGCTGCTGTGGGGGCAGGGGAATGCCGGCTAACTCAAGATGCCAAAGACATCAGTACTATGACCAGCAGGAACCACATCCTGCCTGCAACAAGCAAACTCACAAAACAGCTCTAAAACCTTGATGGTATGGTAAGCCCAGCCAACAGCTTGGTCCCATCCTTAAAGGATGCTCTTAAAGGGATGTGCCTCCTCCTACTCATAGGGACTGGGATATAATGCTTTGCCATAATTTGCTCTTTGCTATGTAACAGCAAATGATGGGCAGAGTCAGAACTAACAGAAAAGAAAATAAAATAAACCAACATGCTAAAAAATTAAATCCACAATATGTGAACAAAGCTTAACTTCTTCCTACCTGGCAAACAGAAAGGAAAAATTATGCTTTTCCAGTCAGACACCAGCTTTCATGGGCTAGTAAATGTTTCTGGAAATATTTCAGCTCAGTTTATGGTGTTGGTATTTATTTCACTAAAAGCAAACATAGCATTATGACTAAGCTAGTATGAATAGAGTCATGATGTGTGTTATAATGGTTTTTAAGTATCCATTTGTCTATACTACACTACATATTTATTTACTCGAGTTTGGTGGTACTATGGAAATACTATATAAATGTGATTACAATCCAGTTGAGCTCAAGTGAAAACTATAACCAATTATCCCTTGTGGGTCTCTGAGGCAATTCAAGGAATAAACAGTGATAAATTCAGACTTGGGATGAATTGTTTTTATTGACTGATTGCTGGATTGACACAGAGAGGAAGTTAGTCTTGGGCACCATTTATTTTGGGTGTTCCAAAGTAAAACAAAATACATTACAAAAGCAATGTAAGGGAAGGTCACAATTCAAGGCTACAGGGGGGTGTAGGAGCCTGAGGCAGCAGGTCAGGCCACACTGCCTCCATAGTCAGGAAGCAGGGGTAGATATGTGTTCCTGTTTTGTTTGGTTTCTCGGGTTTGATGTCTGGGACATCATCCCATAGAATGGTGGTATATATCACCGCCAAGCTTAGAATGACTCTGCCCATCTCAATTAACCCAGATTAACCTACAGTGAGTCCCCTTATCTCCGTGACCTCGCAGAAGTACCAAGCAGTTCATCTCCATGGTGAATCTAATTTCTATCAAGCTTATCAATATTAATCCACCATACCTTGGAATTCAATAGATTTTATAAGATTGTTTTACACATTGGTTTTATAAAGTCAC
Organism: Psammomys obesus; assembly: GCF_907164565.1. NCBI lineage: Eukaryota > Metazoa > Chordata > Mammalia > Rodentia > Muridae > Psammomys > Psammomys obesus. The sequence continues at coordinate 2,699,446 of NW_026590681.1, forward strand.
ATCACGTGGGAAAAATAGAATACAGTATCCTCAACCTTCTTTAGCTATTAAATGAGTTAACCAGGTAGGAAGTCATTTATCACTCAAGGTTCTGTATTGCAGAGCAGAGGGATAAACAGGAAAAAGGAAGCCAAGCTAATTGTCCATCCAACTGGTCTTCTGAAGGAGTCTTACTGAGATGAGAAAGTATGAGTCACGTCAAACTGGACACCTAGTTAAAAGCCCAGACAGCAGGACTCATGGTGATTGAGGGATGAGTTTCTAGAGCACAGCTTTGAAGAACCACCATTGGAAGTGCAGGAAGCAATACTCCTCTCCAATTTCAGGAAGTGTCTTCTGCCTTGATGATTGACTTTTGCAGATTTGCATCACAAAAAAATCTCTTCCAACAGAAAGGAAGGTTTTCCTTAGAGATCTCATTGCTTTACACATGATAGCATCCTTGAGAAACAGGTATCTTACTTGAAGGCATAGCATTTTATCTGTATCTCTGTTTACCTGGAATGTTTCTGTTAAGATTACAAAAACTAGATTTCCTGGTCAGTATTCTGACAGAGCTCCTAAACTAGCCCCTAATCATTCTGCCCAGAAAATCTCAGTTCTGCTTAAGCAGTATTTTACTGGGGCATCTTTTATTTGTTTATTAATTTAATTTAATTTTTTAATATTAGTTACAGTTTATTAACTTTGTATCCCAGCTGTATCTTGTTCCCTCATTCCCTCCCAATCCCACCCTCTCTCCCTCATCTCCTCCCTGCACCTTTCCAAGTCCACTGATAGGGGAGGTCCTCCTCCCCTTCCATCTGACCCTAGCTGATAGGTTTCTTCAGGACTGGCTGCAATGCCCTCCTTTGTGGCCTAGCAAGGCTGCTCTTCACTTGGGGGGGGGGGGTTGTCAAAGAGCCAGCCACTGAGTTCATGTCAGAAATAGTCCCTGTTCTCCTTATAGCAGTGTATCAAAGTAGATGCTGAGACTCATAACCAAACCTTCTGCAGTGTGCAGGGAATCATATGAAAGTAGGGGGAGATAGTAAGACCTGGAGAGGACAGGAGCTCCACAAAGACCAAATATATCTGGGCACAGGGGTCTTTTCTGAGACTGTATCTCCAACCAAGGACCATGTATGGATATAACCTAGAACCCCTGCTCAGATGTAGCCCTTGGTAGCTTTCTGGGGCATCTTTAGTGCCTTGAAAGGGAACCTTTAAGCAAATAACTGCCAGAGGTGTATACATAAAATCTGGAGGCAGGGGAGATACTGAAACAGTGAACACAAGAAAGTGCTCTCTCCTTGGCCACCCAGCCTTGAAAACCTTTGCATTTCTAGAGGTAGGTAAAACTTTAAGAGAATGTATCTGGTCCTTTTTAGTTTTCTCCCCCTTTGCACAGATATAATAACAAAAAGCGCAGCTGAAGAAAGCAGGAGGTATTTTAAAGCATGTTCTTGTCAGAACCATTGTTAAATGGGGCCTTGCACTCTGAAGGGTTTCTACAAGGCTCCACTTTGCCATTTTCTTCATTTCTGGCATTAAGCTAAGTCTTGTTGCTCCATCCCTAGCATCATCACTCCCTGCCTCTGAGGCTGCACCTGAGCAGAGTGAGTCACTGTTAGAAAGCCGATGAAAATAACTCCCCACTGCCATGTTCCTTGCTTATTTCTAGCACTCACATGCAAATGTTACCAGAAAAAAAAGCAGATAAAGTCTACTACTATTTTTCTGACTTTTAAAGGTTAAAAAACATCTCCCTGCTGAGGTTTCATACTTTTCTAGGTAGGCAATTCTCAAATGTCTTAAAACTCTTCACTAGTGATTATTTGCATTTATGAGGAACACGAAGTTTTAAATCTTGGAGCTTTGCTACAGTTTAGTGAAATACCCATGATAGCAATATATGCATGTTAGTGAATGCATGGCATCATCACCTGGGTCAGGGAGCATTTGAAAACACACAGTAGAAAAAATGAGCTGTGCCTGGAGGGTGTGAATTTGAGGGACTAGGAATAACGAGGCTAGATTCAACCCAAAAGGAAAGAAGAATGAATAGTTTAAATTCACAGCACTGGTGGAAAAAAGCCAAGGAAAACATCGCCTAGAGAATTAGCACGCTCTCTGTAAACTAGCAGTCCCGGCTTCATTACTTACGGCCTTAGAGAGACTGTTCAGAGAAATTCTGTCACTGACACACAACAGTTTCAGCCTCAAAAGTGAGAGACCAAAGAGAATGATTGGACAATGTAAAGACTTCAGTAGAATGGCCACTAGAGTGTGAGTCATTCACAGAAACAAAAGTGAGTCTCAGCAAGGAAAAACAAAACAAAACAAAACAAAACAAGAAAAACAAAAGCACCCAGGGCCTGCTTGTGGAGAGGGCCAGCATTCTGGCTTTCAGGAGCTACTTTCAAGATGTTTTATGCCTTCCAAATATGTTACTGCATCCTATATCCGGGTCTTTAACAGCAATGCATCAATAGCTAAACAGCCAATACCCAGTAGTCAGCCCTGAAATGACACTCATACACAAGATAGACTCAGCAGGTTGTACGCACTGAGTAAGTTAAATGCAATAAATATGTGTAATAACAATTAAAGAAGCAGAGGTCATGAATTTGAGGTAGCAAGGGATACATGATGTTGAGTGGGCATTTTGGATGACGAGCCTGCTTTTGAGTCATCTCTGCTTCCTTAAGTGATCTCTCACATCCACTGGTTCATGACGCTGCACTTAGCTGCAACTACTAGTTTGTTTGGTCCTGTGTTCCCTCTCTGGAGTGAATTGATGTGTGTATATGTGTGTGTGTGCATGTGGCATGTGTTTGCATATGTATGTGTTTATATGTGTATATATGTATATGGTGTGTACCTGTATGTATGTGTCTGTGTTTGTCTATATATGGGTATATTTCAGTGTGTCCATATGTGTCGGCCTGAGGGTGTATATGTGCATAACCATGTGTTTTTATGTATATGTGGTATGATGTATATGTGTATTGTAACTGTGTGTGCTTGTATCTCTTTGTGTCTGTATGTATATGTGTTTGCATCCATATGTAAATGTACATATGTCTATGTGTGTAAGTACATTTCTGTGTGATGTGTGTGTCTGTGTGCATATCTGCTTGATATGTGTGTGTCGCGCATTTCTGCATATGTGTCTGTTATACAAGTCTGTATGTGTACACATGTTTATGAGTGCATATATATTTATGTGTGTATACGTATGCATGCATGCATTCATGTGTGTATATGTGTGTTTTTGTACATATGTGTGGATGTGGATGTCCATGTATTTTATGTATATATCTGTGTACATGTGGGTTTATTTGTGTATGTTTGTATGAGTGTATATATATATGTATTTGTCTGTATAAGCATATTAATGTGTGGATGTATGAGTGCAGGATGTATGCATATGTGTATGAATACATACATGTGTGTATGAGTTTGTATATGTGTGCATGTCTGTACACAGTCTGTTCACATGTGTACGGATGCAGATATGTGTCTGTTTGTGCACATGTGTGGTGATGTGTGCATATGTGTGTTTGTGTGTGTTTTACATATCTCGAGAAATATCTTACACAACAGGCAGTGGAGGTTCTCTTTCCTTGGTATAATGACAGACTTCCAACAAGTTTTCCAACTTTCCAGCAGGCCTTTCCAGTGTCTTCCTCTTTCTTCTTTCTAGAAATGATGTTCAGTCTGCATGAGCCACCAGTGTTAAAAGGTCTTAGAAAAGTGTGGTTACCTAGAAGGACTGCTGAGTTCATCAGTTAAATGGGCAAAAGTCATACATTCTGGAGAGAAGACCCATGGGAAAAAAAAAAAGCACAAGAAAGTGAAGTGAGCATTGGAGAGAGGCAGGACATTGAAGTAACCCATGCTTAGAAAGTGGCATGGGGAACAGAGACATTAACCACAGAGAGGGAAAAAGAACAATAACAAACTTCAATCTATTTTTCATAGGTTTCAGAGGCCCTCCCCTCACCTTCTCCCTAACTGATCCTGCAAACAGCCATCAGCAATTTTCAACCTGCAACAGTTAGAATGTCTTGGTTTGGGGGAGGGAGAAGCAACAATTAGAATGTCTTGGTTTGGGGGAGGGAGAAGGCAGGCAACCCAAGGAACAAGAAACAGTTTCACTTAAATGGTCCTCATTTTCTAGATTAGCTCACGTTCCCCTGACTCCAGTCCTTGTCCCATCTGACTCAGTTTCATATGCAAATTGATAGACAAGTAGCTGTGTCATAAGAACCTGAAACACTTTGAAAATTACTGCCAGAGTAGATGATATTATCTGCTGAGCAGTGTGCCATGCCAGATGTTTGCTAACAGGATGCGCAGAGACTCAGATCATCATTGCAGTTATTCTCTGCCAGATGTGTGGGTGTGACTGGTATTACCAACAGGTTATAGATCCAGAATTGTGAGCATGACTGGTATTATTAGTGTGATAGAGATATACATTCTTTTAGTAGATCCTCCCCTAGACCCACACTTATGAATACCGAATGACAACTTGGCAGGTCCTGAAATCACTACAGAAACAAACTCCTGAGCATGCCAGTGAGGAATTTTGGAGATTAGGTTAATCAAGATGAGACTATACAGCCTAAATGTATATACTGCCATGCTATGGACTGGGCCCTTAAATGAATGGGGGAAGAAGCAAGCGGTGTGTCAGTGTCCATCCCTCTACCTCCAGACTGTCGATGTGAGACCAGTTGCCTCCAGAGTCGGCCACCAGGCCTTCTGCACCATGATGTACTGTGCCCCGCCAACTGTGAGACAAAGAAAGGTTGTTTTGTCGTAGCAATAACAAAAGAATTTAAAATACAGCTAAGAGCTGCTGTATTCACTTTTGTACCAGCTCTGAACACTGTGCCTTCCACATTTACTATACTCCTCAGCCTAGATGACCCACAATGGGTAGCGCTAAAATAAAGTAAAAATCAGGCCTGGTATTACACATTATACAGGGAAATACTGTGCTAAATACATCTGTTGATGCTGAATTTCATAGGACTTTTAGGCTGGTATGCAAGCAATTTTGGGGGGAAAAAGCTCTGTTAAGAGTGATTGTACATGTGTAGTAAGGTTTTTGTTTTTGTTCTTTTTGCTTTAATGCAATCAGATTTAAGGTATTAGTAGTGTCAGACTCTTAACTAAAGCAGTAAAAAGGGCCTTGGTAATGTGTTGATTTAACTAGCTTTTGCAACATTAAGTTGGATGAAGAGAGAGACCTTATCTTTAACAACCGAGGAGGACAAGGGAGAACCTATTAATAGTTTTAAATAATGTGTTAGGGACTAGGAAATAATTCTTATCTTGTGTCTGTGGGTTCAGAAAGCTTTGGTTTTACTGTCAGTGGCTTATCTGCCTTGAGCTAAACAGACTTCATATTTTAAATGTGTGTCCAAATACATTCTATGATGAAGTGTTCTCCCTTCAAAGTGTCTACAAGTTATTTTCTGTTTCTGACGGTAACGGATAAGGATACAAAGAGGAACATTAAACTATTAGAGAGTTTCCTTCTGGTTGGGGGAACTGAAATATGCCTCTTCTACATTCCTTTCCTGCCTTTCTTCTTTCCTATCTCTCCTACCACCCCTCCCCCATCCTCCTTGCCTCTGTGACTCCATGTGATGAACCACTTTGCCAGCTCCTATCGCTATCTTAAACCTTTGCTCACCTGTTTTAGTTCAGGTGATTAACACAGAAAATTTTTACGCTCCCAAATCGGTAACCTAACAGCAAGTTTTACCTCTGTGGTGATTGGCTCTGCATGTGAACAATTCAAAAAATCGAGACTAGACTTTATGAATCCAAACACCCAAACAAATTAAAATTGACATTCCCATAATAAGCCGTCTGCCAGCGAAACTCTGCTTGTCATGCTCACAGAAGTAACTGATGTTTATAATCACAACTTGGAGGCTTTCAAAGATCCCCAGGTGTCATCTGAAACACCAGAAAAATAAATTAAACTGTGCTCAATGAGGATTCATTGAACTGTTCATTATTAAACTTTTAATCTACTATCTTCTAATACCATATGATTATCCTTTATTACATTTTATATTTAATTTTCTAGAAAATGTTCCTCGATAGCCATATCAGAGTAACTGTGCAGAACTGAATTTATATATGATACTTGGCATCACAAATGTAGCTAATACTTGAAAATTCAGCACAGACCAGGTATTTCAAAACAGAATAACAATTTAGAATAGCTTCTATTTACAGAAAGTCTCGGTGGTGGGAGTGGATTCTCATGTCTTCATCATTCACCTGTTTGTAGTAATATCTTGCCTTATCACAGCTTATTTGTCATGATTTACTGAGTAGTGAGTCAAAGTTAATATTTTATTATTAATGAAAATGTGTGCATTTGTGTTCACTGATTTATGGAATTCTGTTAGCATTGATAAGCATCTGTGGTCAATCTAGAAGAGCTTTGCTTTACCTAAAATTGGCTGTGTTCTGCCTCTTTCTTCCTCTGTTTCTTGGACCTCTGCACCCTACTTGAGGATTCTCTGGGCTATTTTTTTCAATCTTTATGGAGTTTTACTTTTCTAGAATTTCACAAAGATGAAATCATACAATAAACAGCCTTTTCAGACTAGATTCATTTAGTTTCAATATCGCCCTGCATATATAGCACAAGCTTTAAGATCAACAATTAATAAATGGGACCTCGTGAAACTGAAAAGCTTCTGTAAAGCAAGGGACACTGTAGTCAGAACAAAACGACAGCCTACAGATTGGGAAAGGATCTTTACCAACCCTATATCTGTCAGAGGGCTAATATCCAGAATACATAAAGAACTTAAGTTAAACAGCAACAAATCAATAGCCCAATTAAAAATTGGGGTACAGAGCTAAACAGAGAATTCTCAACAGAGGAATATCGAACGACAGAGAAACACTGAAAGAAATGTTCAACATCCTTATTCATCAGGGAAATGCAAATCAAATGACCCTGAGATTTCATCTTACACCCATCAGAATGGTTAAGATAAAAAACTCAAGTGACAACTCATGCTGGAAAGGATGCTGAGAAAGAGGAACCCTACCCATTGCTGTTGGGAATGTAAACCTGTACAACCACTTTGGAAATCAATCTGGTGCTTTCTCAGACAATTAGGAGTAATGCTACCTTAAGATACAGCTATACCACTCCTAGGCACATATCCAAAAGATGCTCAAATATAAAACAAGGCCATTTGTTTATGGATTCTTAACTATACAAAATAACGAGCTTCAATGTGATGCTTTCACGCATGTGTTTAACATACTATGATGCTGCTCAGAGCTTTTGACACTTTTTCCACCTTCTCCTGACTCCTCTTCTTCCTCTTAAAGGTCCCTCCCTATATGTTCCTGTCTGTAAATAAAGATTTGTTATATGAGAGAGAGAAAATGTATGATATTGGTCTTCCTGTATTCTACCCATTTTCCTGGAAATAATAAGACCGCCTCATCTTTATGCCTGAGTAATGGTCAGTGATTTTTTTGGTGGGTTGACAATTCCATTATTTTTCTGTCTGAATAGTATTTCTAATGTATTCATTGACCCACTGAAGAATTTCTTTATTGCTATTTGGATATGCTAATTTTGAATGGAATTTATAGTAAAGATGGTTCTGCTTGACTGATATGTCTTCTGAGGATGCTGTGTGTAAAGATACTAAGCAACTGCGGTTTAAACGTGGGAGTTGTCAGGAAAGGTTCTTGGCTGTGTCTGTTGTATCCTCTATCTACAGATGCCAAAGCTCTTGGTGACCTTGAATTTTCTCTGCTCCTAACTCTACGTCCTCACACATTGGCCCTTGTATATCTTCTGGGCCATTTATCTTCTCCAACACAAAATCCTGATTTTTTTTTTTTTTTGAGAGTTCTTGGCACGATGCAAAGGAATGTGAAAGAGGGAACAACCTAAATCTTCCTGATACATCTTAGTCTTTGGATATGTTTGCTTCTTAGCACTGTGACCTTCCCAAATGCCTTCTACTCCATCCCTGCTCATTACTTCCTTCTTTGGATGCAGCATTACTCACCTATTTCCAGGAAGCTTCCACCCATGGTGAAATGTCTTTTACCCTCCGAGCTGCATTAGGATCCATAGGAGTTGCAAGAGGAAGTGTCTCCTTATTGCTTGGATAAGGTCCCAACCATAATCTGTCTGCTGTGGAGTATGCCGTTCAGAAAATGTTGAGAATATGTCATAATACATATACTTCCTATCTCTGAGATCCCCTAAAGGTCTCTTGTTTATTTATGTCTTCTTCAAGAGCTACTACCAAAACTGGTAGAAAGGTCTATGAATACATAGATCTTTTAAGCCTTCAGCCACACCCACGTCTTGTTACTCAACCCAGCCAACCGCAATTGTGCTGACTCACCCTCCTCCTGTTTCCAGTCCAGGTGGGCTTTTCTCCAGGTAAGTGATCTGTGACAAGTGTATCTTTCAAATGAATTTAGCTCTTGGGATTTGGGGAGAAATTGCCTAGAAATTTTAGTTCTCTGACAGACCTGAGGAGAGTCGTTGATATCTAAACTGCTCCACATTTTCTTTTATTAAAATTTTGTAGTTGTTAAGCATTCTACTCATCTCAGGTTAGAGCCAAACTGAAGAGTATTTTATAAGCGTCATGTTTAAGATTTCTGTATAAAGATGCAATTTGGCAATAGCTATACAATTAACAAACAAAAAAAAAAATGAAGAAGAAAGCACTGTTTAAATTGTGGTTTGATGAATGCCAAAATTTCTGTAGTCACATTAAGTCACATGGCTCTAGAACACTCTAAGCTGCTGCCCACGTTACTGACAACAGGAACATGAAGAACGAGTCTTAATCCAGGAGGAATCAGTTTAAATGGCTGTCTGAGATCTGCAATTACGTTCAAGCTGAAAAATAATTTGACCCAGTATCAGCTATCCTAGGAAAGGTCAAACCATTTCCTACAGAACTCAGTGATGGATCTCCTTGTTCAGGAGCTTTATATAGGGAGTCTGCAGTGTGATCACTGACCTCACACATGGGCACATGCATTATTAGGGAGTAAATTTTCACTTCTACTGAAAACTTGAAAACATTGCAACTGGCCAACCCCATGCAGTACACATTTATTCAGAGGCTAGGAGCACTGACTGCTGTAGTGTTTGAGAGCTTAGAGAAGAGAGAACTAGCAGTCAAAATGAAGCATTCCCTCTTCAGGTAACTTTTAAAGTGTTCTATTTGTTCTCATGTATACAAATCATACCATTATTGACTTGTCCGCCAACGTAAGGGCTATTAAGCTGTGTGGTTTATAAACCTCACAATGGATGAAAACGGGGAGTCTTTTACAAGCAAAGAAAAAGCAGAGCAATTTTCCCAAGCCACAGACATGTCATCACTGAGCCCAACAACTGACCTTAAGTTTGTGATTAACAGAGCGCTCACTCTACTAAGCCAGCCTGTAGAGAAATTGATTTTCATATGTTTTACGTGTGAGGGGCACATGAGTTTCGTGGAGAAGGAAGAAGCTGGCCTGCCTTGATAAAGAAATGATTCATGTGCAATTTAAAACTCCCCACTGGTGTTCCTCGGCCAGATTTTCTCTGAGTGCATGGTAGTGGCAACAACAAAGTCAGCTCTGGCTTTGGGAGAACGTGTGCACAGATATTCTGCAGTGTGGGGTGCTCACCACCCACGGCATTTGGGAGCATTCCGACAAGCAGCCTCCCTCGCCATGTGTCTGAAAGGATATTCAACTTCCTTGTGCATAAGTAATCTTTCAGAACCAAGTGTCTTTAGCCCATTTTCTGAATTGTTGTCTTCACATGTAAGTCCAGGATTCTTTAAGTCTATGCTTATAAAGATTTCCATATATATTAAAAAAACTTTTTCCGCATAGTGCAAGAGAGATGATTCTATGTTTAAGAGCACACACTGCTCATGCAGAAGATATGAATTCAGTTCCTAGCACTCCCATCAGGATGCTCACAACTGCCTTTAACCCCAGTTCCAGGGGCTTCTGTGCGTGCATGCACACACACACTAAAAAGAACACAAAGAAATATTTTAAAACTTATAGATAATTTATAATTGTTTAGTAACTGTAAATATTAATTTATATAGTATATCAATTTCCTCATTGGGCTTTAAGTAAGTTGTAAGCAAACACTGCATTGCTGTTTTCACCTAATTATAGTCGCAATCACTAAGGACTGCCCATCACGACAGGAGAGCTTTCACCGTTGTGTGCACGCTTGCATAGTGGACTCAGCAAGAAGACTTAGGCACAAGTGCAATAGACGGTGGTATGCGATGACCCGTTTTTAGTCTCCTTCGGAGGCTACGTTCCTCACATAGGACTTCTGAGATTCAACTTCGGGGTAGTTTCATAAAAGATTTCTAATATATAAAATTGAGACTACCTTTGTATGCTGTAAGAAATTACTGTTTCAAGTCACATGAATTTGTCTAAAAGAATGGAGATTTTAAAGACCACTAAATGTGTCTATCATCAGGTAATATGTGACTAATACCATCTAATATCCATTTTTAACTTCTTGGGTGTGTTTATGGAGATGCCACTTAAATGTGTTTGATAATATAGGTGACAAATTCACTTTTCATCTAAGAAGATTGCTGTATGATAGTTGGGAAACTAACCATTTATCCATCAGGAAGGAAAAAGGGATTCCATCTGGCCATGAGAAATCCAATTCCTTGAATTGTTTCATTCATATTTTAAAGCTGAGTACTTTTTTTACTATAGTCTTTTACATTTTGTGTGAATATAAAGATTTCCATTTTTACAAATTGGGATTCACTATGGCTCTGAGGAGAGAGGCATGGTAGGAATTACGCTTAAACAGAACAAGGACACAAGGGCTTTGGTGTAATCCTAACTTCATCTGGGCACATCAGTTTACCGGTCTGAGATTTAAGTGAGTTCTTTATATACAGGAAAAATTAGGGCAAATTGAACTAAAAGTAGAAAAGTGCTTGCAACCCATGCTCTGACAGCTACCACAAAGGGAGTACACACCAGCCTTGCACACCAGCCTAATAAAACCTCAAAATTCTCCCCCAAATAGTGAGCAGATAATCTTTTGTGTCTATAAAACACTATTGGCAATGATAAATAAATGCAGGAAAACTGTGGGATGCTAAATCAATGTGGAAAAATCAACTGTATTTTATGGTCTAGCAACAGAGCACCGCAATGTTGAATCAAAGCCACAGCCAGTCAGCTCAGCATTGGTGCTCTCCGTCCACACTCTCACAAGCGCTTCCTAAGGTTAGTCTTTAATCTCATCAATGTGGCAAGTAGGTGATGGGATCTCCTTGTGGATTTAACTCACATTCTCCTACTTTCCAATAAAATGCAGTGTCTTTTTATGCACTTACCCATATGTATTTCATATGAATGAGGTTGTTTGGTATGTTGCTCGGTTTTGGCTTTTGAGTCAGAGTTTTACCACGTAGCTCAGGCTAGCTCACAACTCATTATATGACCCAGATTAGGCTTTAATTCCTGTGTCCCTTACTTCAGCCACTAACATTCTGAGATTATAGATATGGAACACACTTGTGGTTTTCAGTGAGGTAAAGTAACTGATTTTTCTATCGAAGTTTTGCTTTTACAATCAGCTTGTCAAACTCTGCTTTCAAAAAAAAATCTGTTTGGGCTACCCAATATTTGCTAAATTCAAACCTGGAATTGTGGGGGCAATCTAGCTACATTAAGGACAATAACCCACACTCACAAAAGCTGAAGAGAAGTTTAGAATTTATATTCAGGTTTTTTGTGTATTTTTGTTTTTTAAATAATTGTTTTGGAGGGATTTATGCTCAACCTGTGTTTTATTTCAGTGCCAATAAAATTTAGGAAGACTTAACAAATTCTGTTTTAATTTTAGCTCAGATTAAGTTGAATTTATAGACTGTGGGCATATTGGCAACTTCACCATACTGAATATTCTCATTCATAGCCTCAGAGATTTCAATTCAAGAACCATCATGCTAACTGAATTTGCCAACTGTTTATTGCTATTCTAGATTTTAAAAACTGTTTCTGTTTTATTTTGGAAAGTTTTTTTTCTTTATTCAAATTTCCTAATGATTTTTTTTTCTGTAATGATTAGGGGACCATGAACCCCATTCACTACACATTCGCCACAGATACTGCAGTCTCTCCCATGTCTTTATTCACAATTGTTTAGAGTCCTGTGATGATGATGTCTAGAAGACAGAGGTTTGTCTTTATTCCTGAGAATGTTCACTGAGATGATTTTAGGAATCTAGTCTTTGCCTCTGGATAAAAAAAAAAAAAAGCTTTGTTGGAAGTATGTAGTTCACATCAGATTTTTATATAAAATAGTAGATCAACCACCACCAAATTTTTCTGAAATGAAGCCCTGTGCCTGTGATGAGGGGAAATGTTTAGGAGACCCTTAAAGCTCCAGTAAGAACTGTTAGTGAAAACTTGATGCCATGACCTTCTTCCCAGGATCACTTGGCTATTATTCCCTAGTGATCCCAAACTTGTGAGACTATTTTAATTTGACAAAGCTGAGCAGTTTGAGTATGCGGTGCTGACATTTTTGTATTGTTTCTAATGTACCAGACAGCTAATTAATCAGAATGGAAAATTCCTAATTAAAGGCTAAGATAATCTTTGAGAGTAAGGATATACATATATTTTTTTTTCTTTTGCCCAGTGCACATAACTGAGCTGACAAGAAAGTATCAAGATTATTACTTTACAGGGAATCGAAAACAATGGTTCCTTCCTATGGTGTGGGGTTTCTGCCTTTCCATCCCATGGATATTAGTCCACGATGACAACCCATAACTGTAAAGCAGGCGGCTTTATTTTGAGTTCTTCATCAACTGTCCTAAAAGAACAAGGACTACTGCACACCACTTGAAGCTTTTAAATCTAAAAAGGAGATGCCCATATCCAAACTAGTGTACCTTTGAGAATCTGTAAATTAATTCAAATAAGAGATATTAACTCTAGATAAGATCTCAGAAAGCTGGAATCAGGAGTCATAAATACATGCCACAAGGTAAATTAGCTTGACTAGGTTGGGTGACATGACACAGGGAGCAGATGGAACATGAAGTTTGCTTTATTTATGTGGATACCTGGCAGAGTTACTTTGTTATCTGAGGTGTCAACCTGCACAGGTCAAGAATTATTTTTCGCGTTTATGTCCCTGACATCTGCATCTATTAATTCTCTCACCAGCATTCAGAGTCAGAATGTACTGGGCAGTGAGAACTGCTTCAGTTCTCTTTGTTCAGTGTGCTTCTTGAGGGTGGCTAGAAGACTAAGTTCTTTTCCCTTTTGTTGTCAATAAATGTGTGCCTGTGCTCATTTGTGTGTGTGTGTGTGTGAGAGAGAGAGAGAGAAAGAGAGAGAGGAGAGAGATATGGTTTAAGTTGTCTTTTTACTCTACAGTGAAGAAAGGACATTTTGCACCCTACAAATAATTGGGATTTATATACATATGTACAAGGCAACACACACACACACACACACACACACACACACACACACACACTCACACACACACATAGACACAGAGCTGAAATAACTACAGTAAATAAATGTCTCATGTTGCTTCCCATCCCCTGCAGGGATGTTTGTTTGAAAGATGGATCTTTCAATAGGCAGAAACTGGACAATTGGGAGCTCATGGTCTATTATAAGATACCAAAATGAATTCATATATATGCTATTCTTCCAAGCCATTGCTTAGAGAGGGTTTTGACACTGAATTTTACCCATGTAACCTGACCTATGTTTAGAAGTTGTCTCACCACACTGATTAGACTAAGCTTTTGGATATCCTGCTTTATGCTTGTCATGCCTGAATGTTAGGCATTAAGCTGCTTCATTGTGTTGTGAGTGCAAAGCTGTTTATCTGTTTCAGATAAAAACCCAATGATAGCTTCCTTAACTCCATATATTGATACTCTTGCCAGTGACCTGTCACTAAAATATGTCAGGGGACGTATTTCTGACCAACAAGGTGTGAAGGCATGCGATTGGAGAGGCAACCGGTCTGGAAAGACTCCCTCTTTAGATGCATTTATGCAACTGCTGTGGAGTTGAAGAAACCTCTAAAAGAAACATAAACTATGGAGATAAAACTATACAAAGAGCTAGGAGGTTGAAATGCCTTTCCTGGAACTATTTTGTAACTGTCACTATCTCCAGTATACATCTATATATTCTCAGTGTGTGGGATGGTGCATAGAATATTTGTATTGCTCTCTACCACTTCAAGTTAGGATTTTATTAGTATTGCTCTGTAGTACAGCTTGAGATTGGGGATGGAGATGCCTCCAGACAATCTATTGTTGTACAGGATCACATTAGAAATTCTGGGTTTTTTGTTTCTCCATATGAAGTTGATACTTTTTCTCTCAAGGTCTATGAAAAATTGTGTTGGTATTTTGATGGGAATAGCATTGAATCTATAGATTGCTTTTGGCAAAATAGCCATTTTCACTATATTAATCCTGCCGATCCATGAGCACGGGAGATCTTTCTCATACAGGTCTTTCACTTGCTTGGTTAGAGTCACTCCAAGGTACTTTATGTTATTAGTGGCTATTGTGAAGGATGTGTTTCCCTAATTTCTTTCTCAGCCCTTTTGTCTTTGGTATACAGGAGGGCTTCTGATTTTTTTTTTTTTTTTTTTAGTTAATTTTGTATCCGGCCACTTTGCTGAAGATGTTTATCAGCTGAAGGAGTTCTTTGGTTGAATTTTGGGGGTAGCTCATGTATAATATCATATCATCTGCGAATAGTGAATCTTTGACCTCTTCCTTTCCAGTTTGTAGTCCCTTGATCTCCTTTAGTTGTCTTATTGCTCTAGCTAGGACTTCAAGTACTAAATTGAAGAGATATGCAGAGAGTGGGCAGCATTGTCTTTGATTTCAGTGGGATTGGTTTGAGTTTCTCTCCATTGAGTTTGATGTTGGCTATAGGCTTGCTGTATATTGCCTTTACTATGTTTAGGTACGTGCCTTGTATCCCTGATCTCTCCAAGACTTTAAACATGAATGGGTGTGATGGACTTTGTCAAATGCTTTTTCAGCATCTAAGGAGATGATCATGTGGTTTTTTCTCCTTCAGTTTGTTTATATGGTGGATTACATTGATGGATTTCTGTATATAAAACCATGCTTGCATGCCAGGGATAAAGCCTATTTGGTCATGGTGGATGATATCTTATATGTGTTCTTGGATTCAATTTGCCAGTATTTTATTGAGTATTTTTGCATCAATGTTCATAAGAGAGATAGGTCTGAAGTTCTCTTTGTTTTGTTGGGTCTTTGTGTGGTTTAGGCATAGAATAGTGGATCAATGGAACTGAATAGAAGACCCAAAAATAAACCCACACACCTATGACTACTTGATTTTTTGACAAAGAAGCCAAAACCATTCAGTGGAAAAAAGACAGCATCTTCAACAAATGGTGCTGGTCCAACTGGTTGTCTACATGCAGAAAAATGCAAATAGATCCATACTTATCACCTGCACAAAACTAAAGTCCAAGTGGATCAAAGATCTCAACATAAAACCAGACACACTAAATCAGTAAGAAGAAAAAGTGGGGAACAGCCTAGAACTCATTAGCACAGGAGACAACTTCCTAAACAGAACACCAACAGCACAGGCTCTAAGAGCAACAATCAATAAATGGGACCTCATGAAACTGAAAAGCTTCTGTAAAGCAAAGGACATAGTCATCAAAACAAAACGACAGCCTACAGATTGGGAAAGGATCTTCACCAACCCTATATCTGACAGAGGGCTAATATCCAGAATATATAAAGAACTAAAGAAGTTAAAAAGCAGCAAATCAAGCAATCTGATTAAAAAATGGGGTACAGAGCTAAACCTAGAATTCTCAGTAGAGGAATACAGAATGGCAGAGAAACACTTAAAGAAATGCTCAACGTCTTTAGCCATTAGAGAAATGCAAATCAAAATGACCTTGAGATTTCACCTGACACCCACCAGAATGGCTAAAATAAAAAACTCAAGTGACAACACATGCTGGAGAGGTTGTGGAGAAAGGGGAACCCTCCTCCATTGCTGGTGGGAATGCAAACTTGTACAACCACTCTGGAAATCAATCTGGCGCTTTCTCAGACAATTAGGAATAGTGCTTCCTCAAGATCCAGCTATACCACTAGTAGGCATATATCCAAAAGAGGCTCAAGTACACAACAAGGACATTTGTTCAACCATGTTTGTAGCAGCTTTATTCGTAATAGCCAGAACCTGGAAACAACCCAAATATCCCTCAGTTAAGGAATGGATACAGAAATTGTGGTACTTTTACACAATGGAATACTACTCAGCAATTAAAAATGAGGAAATCATGAAATTTGCAGGCAAATGGTGGGGCCTAGAAATGATCATCCTGAGTGAGGTATCCCAAAATCAGAAAGACACACATGGTATATAGTCACTTATATAGATAGGATAAACATTACTGAAATCTATACCCCTAAAGAAGATAAACAAGAAAGAGGACCCAGGGTACGATGATCAATCCTCACTTAGAAAGACAAATGGGATGGACATTGGATGTAGGAGCAAACAAGTAACAGGACAGGAGCCTACCATAGAGGGCCTCTGAAAGACTCTACCTAGCAGTGTATCAAAGCAGATATTAAGACTCATAACCAAACCTTCGGCAGAGTGCAGAAAATCATAATAAAGGGGGGGGGGTAATATGACCTGGAAAGGACAGGAGCTCCACAAGGACCAAATATATCTGGGCACAGGAGTCTTGTATGAGACTGTTTCACCAAACAAGGACCATGTATGGATGTAACCTAGAACGTCTGCTCAGATGTAGCCCATGGCAGCTCAGTATCCAAGTGGGTACGCTGATAAGGGGAACAGGGACTGTTTCTGACATGAACTCAATGGCAGGCTCTTTGACCTCCTCCCCGCTCCCCAAGTGAGGAGCAGTCCTCCTAGGCCACAGAGGAGGACTTTGCAGCCAGTCCTGAAGATACCTGATAAACCAGTATCAGATGAAAGGGGAGAGGGTTCTCCTCTATCAGTGGACTTGGAAAGGGGCAGGGCGGAGATGAGGGAGAGAGGGTGGGATTAGGAGGGAAAGAGGAAGCAGGATACAGCAGGGATACAAAGTTAATAAACTGTAACTAATATTAAAAAAAAGAAAAATTAAAATAAAAAAGAACATTTAAATTAAAAAAAAGATAGGATTTTTACTGGTGAGAAGAGAAATACTGTGTTGGTATGCAACCGAAGGCAGTTCAAGTGCTGCTGCTGCTGCCCGTAAGGAGAGAAGGATGTTTAGGAACAGTCTCATACAAGACTTGTACAAAGGTACCAGACCTTTGGTATGAAGCATAAGTTTTTGGTTTTTTTTTTTTTTATCCCTTTTCATTGTCTATTAGATGTTACCAACTACTCACATCTACCCTCTATATGCCTGAGCCCCATGAGATTTCTCCTGTAAGACCAGTAAGGACAAACTTTCAAAAGTAAAAGCCCTGGTCTTTACATTTTAGTCAAAGAAAAGAAAGACAAGCAAACAATATAACAAAAACTTTTTTTAAATATAAAAAGAAGGAAAAGAATCATTACCATATAATCAGAAAATTATTCCTGAAGTCACCCTTTATGATCCTAAAAATACAATGAAATGCACAAAAAGAAACCATGGCATTATATTAATGGCTTATATGTCCAAAAGTTGTTGAATACACTGAAGAATGACTGTGAATAACAAACTTAGAGAACCCCCTTACAAAAATAAAATTCATGCTATTTATATTCCATCAATAATTATTCCATCCCAGACCCTGCTGCTCTTGTGTTTTTCTGGGCTTGCCAGGATGCAGGGAAACCCTGCTGACAATCTACTCTACCAATATAGAAGCCAGGACTTCTAATCATCTCAGGATCAAAATCCAAAAGAGGCTGTAACAGAATATTGGAGGTCTATGTGCAAATATTCATAATTTAGTTCCTTTCACCTTCTTTGGAGAATTGAAAACTAATTCAGTGCCTTCCTCCTGATAGGAATATGCTCTACCACTGAGTTATATCCTGGCCTTTTAGTTTAGTTTCTAACAGATCAGTTACATTTTGCTGTTTAATGGATATAATTATTAATAAAACTATAACGATGATCTCATACGGAATAGTCCACCACACTGCTTAACTCAGAAACAGTGCTCTCTCTATAGCATTTGCTGTATGAACATCTCTCTTAATCTGAACTGGTATACAGCTCAATGTACACATTGAGCTTTCCTATGGTATATATCAAGGTGTTCCATGAGAGAGACACTGGATCATCACTAGAGTGAGAGAGCTTGGCTCTCACCATTCTGTTATGTGAGTCTCCTTCTCCTTCTTCTACAGAGAGATTGATGTTTGATGCTCTTGGTTCATGTCACTGCTGCAAGGGTGGCAAATCACACTGCAGGAGCAGCTGCATCTCCAGCACTTGCCTGGTTTGGCTGGTGAACAATCACCTCATTATTGATGGAATATAAATAGCATGAATTTTATTTTTGTAAGTGGAGAATCACATGGAAAATAAGCAAAATACAGCCATTGAAAGCAGCGCAGCAAAAAGAGGGGAAGGGTTTATGTGACAGTTGAAAATTCATAAAAGGCATGATGCCTCGGCTGGAATTTTTCAAACGCTTCACTCACCAACATTTCACCTTGTCTTCATTGAAAGAACAGGATTCTGTGCACAAAACATGGTCATGACAATGAGCTTGCAATGTGCAAGGAAGAACAAGGACAGGAGAGCAAAGGTATCAGTCCTGGGACCTTGGTCAGTCCTGGTGAAATGGCTCTGGTGGTGCTGCAGCATGAATCAAGACAGGCCAAACCAGTGGTTCTAAATTGGTGCTGGTAAAACAGGAGCCATATCCTATGGGGCTCGTGACCATTAGGAAGAAATGGGGAGTATTTAGAATGCCTTGAGCCTCTGTTCCCTAGAAATCCAGGGTCACATCTGTGTCAGAGGAGCATCTAATCTTGTCCTTTGAAATTAAGACATTTTGCTTGGAGACAACATGGAAGACAAGACTTTGCATTATAAATGATACACATGGGTGTCAGTCAAGTTTCAGGTGAAAAGAAGCCATTGGTAGAGAGCCTGTATTAGTCACTTTTCTGCCACTGTAAAAAACAAATAAACAAACAAAACACCTTGACCAAAAGAACTTCTGGGTCTTAGTTGAAGAGGCAGAGGTCCATCATGACCCAGAAGGCATGGAAATAGTCAGGAAAACCACATCGATGGGAGCAAGGAGCTGGTTGAGCACATTTTCTTCCACACACAGGAAGCAGGGAGAGAAAGGGGGAAAAAAAACAGGAAGTGGGGTAAAACTTCAAAGCCCAACTGGAGACCAAGTGTTCAAGCACATGAGCCTGTGGGATAATTTCTCCTTCAATCCTCTGCAGAGCCACACAACGCGAGACACAACAACAGAGATATCATTAGACGGGCAGAAAGACAGTGTTTTAGGGAGCAAAAGAGAGATGAAGTAAAGGGTACAGAGGTAGCAGAGCAGTTTCTGTTATAAGAAGGTTTGTGGCCAGCAGCAAGAACAGTCTTCTTGGTATAGAGAATGAGAGCCACTGACAGTTTACACAGTGCGATGACCCAATTCATTCGCAGGGAATTGATTTTTCCAAACTGTAGGCAGGTCAATCAATCAATGGCACAGAAGAAACAGGTGTTCCCACAGCCCTTAGCATTGGGGGCCTATGAACAAGGGGCTAGTGACTCTATGAGACTCTGTTCCTGAAGCACATTAATGAGTTAAGGTCTGTAAGAAATGACTGGGAGAGCCCGATTGGGTGCTGACAAGAGGGAAGCAAGCCTAGCATGTAAGCCACTGACTACGCTGAGAAACCTGGGCTTCGGTCCCATCTCTGCTCTTTACTGAATAAGCTGAGATGGCTTGTTGGACTACTACTGCAAATTCCAGCCGTGAAATAATAATATTGGCAATTTTGTGGGTTAACCAAAAGAATAAATATAAGATACTTGTATGATAATGTAGATTTTACCATTTAGCACATGATAGAAAATACTGGATACCAGACAGAAATTAGAAAATGATACTGGGGAAATACTGTGAAATCTTCAAATAATAAAGCATCCCTGTCACAAGGGACTTGTCAAAGTGAAGAATAAAAAAATAACACCCCTTGAGTGAATAACTGAAGGCAAGAAGCTGACCCATGCATTGATACAAGCTAGGACAAATTGCAAGATTGGAGTACTATAATCTAAACACAACCAATCAGGCCTCCAATAAACCGTAGTTCTAATTTTGCTTGCATCTGGTGCTCATCACCATCTGTAGGAAGCATATAGACAAGGAAAACGTTGGATGTTGTACCACTGAACTGAGAGGGCTGCAGTGCCTGAGCCATTGCCGAGGCTGGCCTGTACCAGTTCTTTGGACTTATCTGCATGCCTGAGGTCAGATAATTCATCTTCAAACAACTTCAAGGATGAAAGAGCTCTTGTGAAAAGATTAGTTCTAATTACTATGAATCCCAGTAACAATTTAAGCCCTGCACTTACAAATAATTAGATCTTTTATGAGGAATTCTAGCAGCATGGCATTAATGGTATAAATCAACATGTAAATATTGTGTCTCGTGTGCGGTTGGATCTCTGCTATGTGGAGTAAGCATAATCTGCTAGGCATAACTGGTTTAGGGGGCTTTGCCCCAAATGAGCAAATGACAAGGAGTGGCTTTCTACTTCTATGCATGGATTTCATGATGTATTCAAATGTAAATGTATCCCTTACTCTCGAGAATAGAATACACATTATGAATATAGAATTATTTTCATTAGGAAAAATCTCCAATTCAAACTGAACTTTGGATTTTTTATCATCCACAGTGTCAAGCTCTGGCAGTATACCCTCTAGGCATATAGGCTAGTACATCACAGAGGCACCTGTTCACCCATGCTACTCCAGCATTATTCACAACAACTAAGACAGAGGGCCCACTTAGACACATGTCAGTGGAGACTGGGTGATGCATATGTGATGCAGAGGCACAGTGTAGAATTACACAACTGTAAAAGAATTAAGTCAGGGGCTGGAGCCATGGCTCAGCAGCTAACAGTACTGTTGCTCTTCCAGAAGACCCATGTCAGGAGTCTCACGTCCACTTATAACTCCAGTTCCAGGACATCCAGTGCTGCCCTTTTCTGGTTCATGCAGGCATGGGCATACACATGGCACACACCAAGGGCATCTGGGTCTAGGTTATGGATTTAGAACTTAGAGTGTCATCCTAGGTTAGTTAGCCTGCATTCTTGTGTATGAGGGAGTTGGGTTTCACACAATGTGAGGAGGGAGTGAAATTCCCATTACCTGTCAGAACAAAGCCCAGCTCTTCCAGGGTTTGCTACATCTGTCATCACTGATATCTTCCTCCCTCTTCTCTCTTCCCTTCTCCCAGCCTACTTTTCTTTATTCTTCCTCCTGTGTCTTTTTTCCAGTTTTTATTCTTTCTCTTCTACTTTCCTTTGCCTTTTTCTTTTCCTCTTCATTTCACTTCCAAACTCATATTTCTCCTCCTTTTTTTCTCCCCCTTTCTCAACACCCTATTATTAACATGGAAATACAATATTTTTCCATTTACACTGGAGAGCTAGTGACACCCTCTGCCTGTGTGCCTCTCTCTCTTTCTGTTTTTCTGTCTCTCAGTCTCTCTGTCTATCTCTGCCTGTGTGTGTGTGTGTGTGTGTGTGTAAATATATTTTCTAGCATTTGAATGAGACTCTACGATTAAAAAAAAACACCTCTGGATTATTAACTTGAAATAGCTTGTGAAACAGGTAGAAGAGATTTTTAATGCATATTTTATAGATCAGGAAATCGAATCTCAGTGATAACAAACTTCTTTACCTGGACCCCAGGAAAAATTAAAGCCTGAGGTAACTGCCAGCCTCAAGTGTGTTTTTGTCCTACATTTACCTACTAAGAAGCTGCAGTCACCTGGGAAGGACCTCCAGTCTTTACTCCCTTTTATAGGAGGGTTCTATAAACTGCAAGCAACGTGGGCTGTTAAGACCAAATTACCACTATCTAAAAAACAGAAATAGCAAATTGAAGAAAGGTTGTACATTCCCCAGGGAAAAAATAATTGAAGGGCTGTTTATGATAGGAAACTATAATTAGGAGTAATGGGGAAAGATTAAGAAAGGGAAAACAACAAGACTGTAATAATGCTCTAGCGTGAGGTATTCAGATTTAATTGTGTTTTTTAAGTAATGTCAGACTCCCAGATGTTGTGGAGATAAAGACGGTATACAAATGAGTGAATAAACAAATGACTTCACAATCCACATAGTCAACAGAAGATGCTGTTTCAAAACTGCATTTAAAATTGGTGCTGCGATGTAGAAAAAACAAACAAACAAAAACCCTCTCCTATTGGTTTAAGAACATGTTACTTATTTCCCATGACTTACTAATGGGAAATCATTCCTTTCTCTTCTCCAACACACGCATGATGCCCAGTCTTTCCAGATTATGAAATCTGTGTGTGTGGTGGAACCATTAGCAGGTTGAAGCCTCACACGCTGGGAGGTTAATTTATCTGAGTGAATGTTATAATCAACCATTTCAAATGCATTGTTCAGATCCCAGGAGATCACAGGAGTGACAGGAGGAATAGAGTCAGGCTAATTTTTAAGTCTCTCCCACTGCTACCCAGACACAGTTTAATACAGCTATTCAGAAAAAGACCCACAGGAGGCGTGGGAACTTAGAGAGGAGCCCCTTCATTTTCTACTATTAGCTTTGCTGTAGAATCAAATAACATGAAGCCCTTTATTCTAGAGTTATTATTTTTTCATTAGATAAGCTACTATATTTATTTAAAACTTAATAGCAGGAATGTGTCTGGCTGATATAGCAAATGCAGCCATAGTACCATAATTATCAGTGCCAGTAACAGTCTGAAATGTTACATTCATTCACAGTACATGAATGTGCACTGTAGCACTAACCACTTACCGGAAAGCAGAGAACCAGGCTGCTGGTCCACCCTCTGAAGAGAGGGTACAAATGGACACGTACACATGCATACAGACAATGCATACAGACGCCCCCTTGCTGGAAGCTCTAGATACAAGATGCCCCCTGATCTGCAAGGTGTAAGTTATCAACATCTGATTTGTGGTAGAGAAACATGAATGGTGCTATCACACACGAGTGTTTCAGAGGCTTTAAGGAGGCATTGAGACTTCTGTTGTTCTTCTGATTGTAAGGACATGCACTAATAAAGTGCTGCCATGTTTGCATGTTCTAAGTGCCAGAAGGATGTGTATCTAGTCACAAAAATATTCCACTCTTGATTTCTTGATTTCTAAATTTCATTCCATCACAAAACATACATTCTATATAAATGTGAACATTTACTGTAATGTGGCTATTTTGTAATACATTCTCTCACTAAAATATTTGATTTCAAACTGGAAATGACCCAGATGGCCCTCAACTGAAAAATGAATAGAGAGAATATAGTACATCTACACAATGGAATAGTACTCAGCTATTAAAAACAAAGACATGTTGTAATTTGCAGGCAAATGGATAGAACTAGAAAACATCATCCTGAGTTGAAGTAACCCAGACCCAGAAACATACATTTGGAATGTACTCACTTATAAGTGGATATTAGCCATATAGTATAGGATAAACATACTATAATCCACAGACCAAAAGAAGTCAAGGAAAGCCCAAGGGAAGATTCTTGAATCTCACTCAGGACAGCAAATACAATAGATATCCAAAGTAGATGGCAGAAGGGATCTGGATGGGAGATAGAGTGGGGAGGATAATGAGGGTGGAGATGAGGTAGGCAGAGAGAGAAGGATGGTGTGGAGGGAAAGAACTGTGACAGAGGGAATGGCAAAAGCAGGTACTGGCTCAGCCTGAAACTCACCCCCAAAAAAGTGCTGACTATGCCATGTCACTATTAATGATACTATGCTGTGCTTACAGACAAGGATCTAACATAACTGTCTTCTAAGAGGCTTATCCAGCAGAGACCCAAGGCCCAATGGGCCAAGCTTGGGGAGTGCTGTGAAAGAGTGGGAGGAAGGATAGAGGGAGGGACAAGTACACGGCAAGATCTCCAGAGTAATCTAACCTGGGACCGTGGGAGCTCACTAACACTGAAACACCAGTCAAATGGCATGTATGGATTGAGCCTAGATCCCTATACGTATGTAGCAGTTTGGCCATCGAATAGGGGCTGTCTCTGAATCGCTTACCTACCCCTACCCCTACCCCTACCCCTACCCCTACCCCTACCCCTACCGCTGTGTCACTTTCCCCTAGCTGGGCTGCCTTGTCACTCCCTTGTGGGAGAAGATGTGCTTAGCCCTGCTGTGACTTGAGATGCCAGGGTGGAAGGAGAGGTGGGAGGAGGGAGGCATGGGAGTGAGACTAGGGGGAGAGGAGGGAAGAGGCTGGGATAGGGATGTAAAATACTAAAAATATTGAAAGGAAGAAAGAAAGGGCGAAAGAAGAAAGAGAGAGAAAGAAAGAAAGAAATAGAGAAAAATATTTGCTTTCAGGAGCTAAAGTGATAGATCAGTGTTCTTTTTAAATTTTTATTGAATTTGTTTCCTTATTCATTTTACATCCCAATAGAAAATCTCTCCCTCCTCTCCTCCAGGTCTCACCCTTGCACCTTCATCCTCCTTCCCTTTTCCCCTTCTCCTCAGAAAAGGGGAGCCCTTCCACCCACAGTACAAACCCATCCCGGCATATCAAGTTGCATCAGGACTAAGCACATCCCCTTTTCCCCTGAGGCCAGCCAAGGCAACTCAGGTAGAGGAAGGTGATCCAAAAAAACAGGCAACAGAGTCCATGTCAGATATAATCCCTGCTCCACTTGTTAGGAAACCCACATGAAAACCAAGCTGCCTATCAATTACATATGTGTTGTAGGCCTAGGTCCAGTCCATGCACGCCCTTTGGTTGTTGTATCAGTCTCTGTGGGCCTCCATGGGCCCAGGTTAATTTACTCTGTCAGTCTTCTTGGTGTCCTTGACTCCTCCAGGATGTTTTATTCTTCTGCCCACTCTCTACAAGACTTCCAAGCTCTGCCTAAGGTTTGGCTGTGGGTATCAGCATCTTTTTCTATCTGATGATGGGTAGAGCCTCTCAGCACAGTTAGCTAGGCTCCTGCCTGCAAGTATAACAGAGTATCATTAACAGTGTCAGTGGCTGGCTCTCTCCTATGGCGTGGGTCTTATGTTGGATCAGTCATTGTTTGGACATTCCCCCAATCTCTGCTCCATCTTTATCCATGAATATCTTGTAGGCAGGGTAAATTTTGTGTTAAAGGTTTTATGGGTGGATGGTGTCCTCCTCTCTCCACTGGAAGCCCTGCCTGGTTATAGGAGGTTGGCCATTTCAGTTTTCATATCCCCAACAGCTACGAGTGTCAGCTAGAGTCACCCCCATATCCTCCCAGGAACCTACCCTGTTCCAGGTCTCCAGCTTGTCTCAGAGATGACCAAGGAGCATACCCAAACACAATAAAGGCAACATATTGCAAGCCTAGAGCCAACATCAAATTAAAAGGAGAGAAACTTGAAGCAGTCACTGTCCTACACATTGAGAGACTTGCTTTTTCCTTTCTGAAACTGAAAAGGTACATTTGCATTGCAAAGCCTCCATGCAGCTTCTCAAAAGCTAGTACAACACCTTCAAGCTCACTGATGAATTAAACCTGTTGTTATTAATGTGTAGTTAACATTCCATATTGAGGACTAGTTTAGACTGAGCTCCCATCCTTCCTCCCCCTCATACACATAAACACTCATGGAGAGATCTTATAAAGCTGTAGTGATAAGTGTGTTTCTCATGCATTTCCCACTGATGGAACTCAGATCTTCAGGTTCCCACGACCCCTTCTTGGTGTGCATCCTCTCACCGATCCACCATCCTGGCCTGGAGAATTCTGGAGTTTTAGTATCTCTGGGGTCTGCTTGGTTTTTCTCCTTGTCCTGTCTCAGTATTCTTCTACTGTCTAATTAATTTTCATACTGAACCAAAGTGATTTTTCTGTTTCAAAGAGCCTTTATCCATCATCATAACAAGGACAACTGATTAAAATATAAAGCTATAACAAGGACAACTGATTAAAATATAAAGCTTTCTGAGAGCAGTAACTATGGCTTCATCACCCACGCCCAGCTCAGTGGCTGTCAGAAAAATAAAGGCCCATTAATTCTGTCTGAATTATGTGAAAAACACCACGACGCTGGAACAAACCTGTTGCTGCTGTTAGGATCGGAGCTAGGCCTTGGAGACCAATGTTTTCAAGGTGTGTCAGTGTTCTATGAATCCCAGGTCCCTGGGTAGTCACATCAATAAGCATTTATCCAGTGGTATATGAACAGATGAGTGTTTCACAGGAAGAGTTTAACTGACTCATTCTGTGCCCTTTCAGAGTTGGCAGTTTCCATTTCTTTTCCTGATAAGAGTACATAACTTAAATCAGTTAACAGAATGTGACAAACTGCCATCATCAGTCTTGCACACCTTTCTATATCCAGATGTCTGTCTCCTCTTCCAGGATCCCAGTCAGATGAACACAAACTCAGCACAAGTTGAAAAAAAAATCTATAAGCTTGCTCATTCACAATGTGACCTAGATGGCTTCATCCTCATGGGAAGTAAATGTTGCACCAATTTCCAGGTCTCTATATTTGTTAAAATCAAAAGGTTCCCTAGTTCATCATCTTAAGCATCAGTTATGGACAGTGTTAAAGGTGGAAAGTGATAGGCTTGTTGATGACAGGAGAGAGGATGTCTTATACATTGTTCATAAATTGTAGAGTCAGTGGTAGCACTTTCTATCTTCTCTTTGTATAAGCTTATATGCTTAGAAGGCATAAGACTAGGGATGCAGCTCAGCTGGTAGAGGGCTTGTCTAGCATGCAGGAAGCCTAGTTCTAACCCAGAACCACAAACAACAGATGTGGTGACAGAGCAATAATCTCAGCACTCAGCAGGAGAAGGTTGCTTGAGTCCTTTCTTAGAAAATGTACAATTGTATATAACTCGTGTGTGTCCTTCATAGGGTATTTAAATTTATTTTTATATTACTCATAATATCCAATCTAAGTACTTGTTACTGTGTTGTTTATGGAGTAATGGCAATAAAATAAACTGTATCCACCTAAAAACAAAATGAAGGCACAACATATCGAAACTTACAGAACACAATGAGAGCAGTGCTAAGGGGAAAGTTCATAGCTTTCAGTGCCTTCATTAAGAAATTGGAGAGATCTCATACTAGAAACTTAACAACATACCTAAACACTCTAGAACAAAAAGAGTCAAACACACCCAAGAGGAGACAGCAGGAAATATTTAAACTCACTGTTGAAATCAGTAAATGAGAAACAAAGAGAACAATACAAAGAATCAATGAAAACAAAAGTTGGTTCTTCAAAAAAATCAGTAAGATAGACAAGCCTTTAATCAAACTAACTAAAAGCCGAAGAGAAAATATTCAATTACCAAAATGAAAAGTGAAAAGACATTGAGGAAACTAAAAGAATCATTAGATCTTCCTTCAAAAACCTTTAATCCACAAAACTGGAAAATCTAAATGAAATGGATGATTTTCTTAACAGATAATATTTACCAAAATTAACTCAAGTTCAGGTAAATGACTTAAATCAATCTGTAATACAACAGATTAAAATCTAACCAGTCATTAAGAAAAATCACTGAATTAAAAAAAAAAAAAAAAAAGCTTCAGGACCAGATGGTTTTAATGCAGAATTCTACCAGACCTTCAAAGAAGAGATAATACCAATACTCCTTAAACTATTCCACAAACTAGAAAAAGAAGAAACATTGCCAAACTCATTCTATGAGGCCACAGTTACCCTGACAGTTAAATTACACAAAGACTCAACAAAGAAAGAGAATTTCAGACCAATTACCCTTATGAACATTGATGCAAAAATACTCACAAGCTTAATTCAAGAACAACATCCACCATAATCAAGTAGGCTTCATCCCAGGGATGCAGGGATGGCTCAATCTATGAAAATCCATCAATGTAATCCACTACATAAACAAACTAAAAGAAAAAAATCACATAGTCATCCCATTAGATTCTGAAAAGGCTTTTGACAAAATTCAACATGATAAAAGTATTGGAGAGATTGGGGATACAGGTACATATCTAAACACAGTACAAGCAATATACAGCAAGCCTGTAGTTAACATAAAATTAAATGGAGAGAAACTTAAAGCAACTCCTCTAAAACCAGGGAAAAGGCAAGGCTGCCTATTCTCTTCATATCTATTTACTATAGTACTTAACGTTTTATCTAGAGCAGTAAGAAAACTGAAGGAGATCATAGGGATATAAATAATACAAATTGAAAAGGAAGAAGTTAAAATCTCACTATTTGCAGATGATATGATAATATACAAATGTGATAGTGACCCCAAAAATTCTACTTGAGAACTCCTACAGCTGATAAACATCTTCAGTAAAGTGGCTGGATACAAAATTAACTTAAAAAAAATCAGTAGCCATCTGTTGTAGGCAGCAATTATTATTTACTGTTGATATATCTTCTGGTAATGCTTGCTGTTAATCCTAAACAGCTGTATAACCACTCCTTCTACAACTTGATATGCCAAAGTGGGTTGATATTCACAAGAGTTCTCCCATTTTCTGAGGAAAAAAGGAGGGGTGCATAGAGGGCAGAGAAGGAAGGACCCTGGAGCTTGCCCATTAATTAACTAATTAATTAATTAATTAAAGAAAAATTTAGATTACTCCAGTCCACATCGTACACTTAATGTTGCACACAATGAAGACACATTATTTCACCTACCATTTTATAAATCAACAACAACAACAAAAATCATGCTTTGAAATAGGAATCGTATCCTTATTTGCAGATAAGGTGAAGCATGGAGGTTTTAGGTGAGGCTATCCAGGATCCAGTACTCAAATACGTGTCTGGTGGCCTCTGTCTTCTTCTGCTGCTCTAACAGATTGAAATGGCAACAACACCATGCAGAAAGATGTATCCATGATTCAATAATAGTTAATTTAGATGTAGATAGTGGCTGACATGCATCCTAACTTCAGGATATACCTTGACCCTCAGACATCTAGCTTTGTCTTTAAAGGTCCTACAGAGAGTTACAGCTGGTTATCTTGACATGTACATCGTGTTTGAAAAATAAAAAAGTTTATGAATTAAAAATATTTGCACATCTACTCTGTTTAGCTCTACCTAAGTAACATTGTATTTTCCATGACTATCTGCTGAACTGTCTTTATAAATGTCCTTTCTGTGTGAGGCAGGATCATCCTTGGAAGGAAGAAGTAACCCAGTCCATTTCACTATGTGTTCCTCTAGGCCTGGGATAAAGAGTTCTCCATTTTAAATCTAGAGTACTCCCTCTCCCATCACCTCTTTTCCCTTCTTGAGTATCAATTTCCCCATCCAAAAACAGGGATATTATTTCCCCCCAAAGAGGGTTGAAGAAAGCAACACACATCAGTGCCATTTAAAAATCTGTTATTGGCTGGATGAATTGGTGTTAGCAACTTTGCTTGATATGTAATTGCAATGATTAATCCCTGGATTCCAAAACCCTCATTTCTAGATTTTTCATAGCACATCAGACTGTTGAAAGGTAAAATTTTCAGTTTTAGGGTCTGATTTCAGTAAAGGACTTAGGACAACTCCATTTAACCTGGCAGTTTGATTAAGACTAAATTCTTTCATACTGGTCTTCAGCCTTGTCGACATCTCCGCTTTGTCTCTCTGTTAATTCTGGCTGGCTGGCCGGGACTAATATCACAAGGCATTTAGCTGCCTTAATTAAAAATACCAGCTTAGCAAGATGCTTAAAAATGTTGCTGCCAAAGGCAGCCTCCAGTTTTAAAAAGCCGGGTCAACGTAAGGGCTTTTACCCAACTGCTCTATAAATTTCATGGCCAACAGCTCACTGCACCACCACTGGAAATGTAGGTTGAAAGCAGAGTGGTCTGCAGGATCCCAAAAATTGAAGGAGATGCAGAAAGGGACATAGAGTTGAGGCTTCCCATCCTCAGAGCAGGGACAGTGTGTCAGGGAAGCCTGGAGAACCATAGATGAAAGCCAGTGTATCATCTACTCCCTGGCTGTGGAGCTGCCTTGTAAAACCGGAGAAGCGGTTGCTGGAGAAAGCACACCATTAAATGTCCAAGACCAGAGTAGTTGCTGGAGACATAGCAATGGGAGTACTTGCTGAAACTGGGGATATTTGTTTGCATTCAGGAGTGTGAGTTATCAGAGGAGCAGATGATAGGACTTTGCCATGATGACCCTCTTCAGGAACCCACGGAGCAGCTGGCTAGTCAATGCACTGGGC
The DNA here is from genome assembly GCF_907164565.1 of Psammomys obesus. NCBI lineage: Eukaryota > Metazoa > Chordata > Mammalia > Rodentia > Muridae > Psammomys > Psammomys obesus. The sequence continues at coordinate 2,729,934 of NW_026590681.1, forward strand.
TGAGGTCCAGATGGTGGCCCATGGAGAGAGGCTTGGCCATGCAAAAGCACAGCCTGAGGCCTTGGGAAGCAGATGGTAAGTCTGCAGTTCCAAATGATTTGTTCCTAGCAAACCTCATGCCTCAATTGTGGGACAGGAGGCCACATCTGAGGTCATTTCTCTCCCAACACCCAATGGGGTAATGGAGACATGGGGTCAGAACCCTGGCATTGCTAAACTTGTTTTAAATAGGCTCTTCATTTGTTAAGGTCCTGGAGATGGAACCCAAGACCTTATGCATGCTGGGTGAGTATTGGCACACCGCTACCAGCTCTTTCTATTGTTTTTGATGTTGTTTGTTTTAAAACATGGTGTCACTAAACTGGCCAGGCAAGCTCTACTCTACTTCATCAACTGGAAAAAAGAAAAAAAATGTTCTTAAGAAAAATATAACATTCATCAGACGTTGTCTGACACCAGAAATATTTGGAACCCTTAACAAGCATTTGGTGAATGGGTGCCAGTTTCCAGTTTCCACCTACAAAAGGAGACACCTGAAGTATTTCCCAAGTGACTACACTTTATTCAGGAAGAGCACAAAAGGTTTTGATGTCCCCCTGGATGGGCAGTGTGGTACTGACAGGCTTTTGTCTCTTTACAGTATAATGGAAAGAGAATGCATTACAGAGAGCTCATACATGAGGTTTCCAATCCGGTAGTTCCAGGCTTTGCATGTGTGGCCTATGAAATTTTGGCAATCTAGTTCATTTTTAAAATAATATTTTTATGTATTCTTTGAAATTATCCTATGGTTATGTAATGTATTTTAATCATATCTGTCCACCACTACCTCCCTCCAAATTCTGCCTGTGTCTCTCACTCTATCTCCTTCTTATCTACATGTCTCTTTTAAAACTGTCATTAATAGCCCGTGAGTACTGCCCCTATCTGCATGCCATCTACTGCATGGGCAACCTACTCAGAGCTAAGTCCCCAAAGGGTTGTGATTATTTCACCCCCAGCAGCTGTCAATTGATAAAAGCAACTCCACTAGGGGTGAGGACACAGAGATGCCTTTCCATCCATGCTAGAATTCTGACTGACTTGATCTGGCACAGATAAGATCAACTGCTATGAGTCAGTGTGTGCAACACAGTCCTCAAATGACTACTGGAGATAATTATGATCCTCATATAGAATTGATTATGAGTTGGGACTTAAAGGGTTTACACATGCTGAAACCTTAGTGCAGTGTGGCACCTGGTAGGCCAGCAGGGTTATCATTTGCTGGTGAAATGTTTGGCCCTTGTGGCTCTGAGCACAGTGAAAATAAAAATATTCTGGAGAAATACAAGTCACATGGAAAAGTATAATGTAACCCTGGAAAGAATGGGGGCAGTTTCTGTCTTCCAGTCCCCATCTTATTTACCCTTTGAGCTCCGGACTCTTAATTTCTTCATCTTTATAAACTGTAATGTGAAGGGCTAGAGAAATGACTCAGTGGTTAAGAGCACTGTCTTCTCTTCCTAAGGTCCTGAGTTCAATTCCCACAACCACATAGTGGCTCATGACCACCTATAATAAGATGTAGTAACCTCTTCTGGTGTGTATGTATACATGGAGGCAGAGTACTATATAAATAATAAATAAATAAATCATTAAAAGATAAACTGTGATGTGAGCCAAAGCAATGATAATATGATTTTTATCATACAATCTGCCCATGGTTTTTATGTCTTTAAACTTTTGTGTTGTAAATGACATTTAATATTTACTAATGATTATCTTTTAGTAATGCTGCTGTTAGTCTTAAACAGCTGAATACCCAAATCACCACACAGACACTGGGTTTATTTAGTTATCCTAGAACACAATGCTGGGTAATAGTTACTCTCTCCTAAACCTCCAAGCCCTCATAGTTTCCTAACATTTAGATTTCCCACATTATACTTGCTTTTAGTGATATCTTAGGTCCAGTCCATCTCTCCATGTAGTTCCAAGATCTCTCCTCCAGCTCTCCCTCCTCGCTCTCTTGTCACAACTTCTCCTCCCACTCATTTCCTGCCCTCTGGCTCCTCCCCTCTTTCCTGTCCTCTGGCTCCTCCCTTTGCACAACATTGTGGCTAGTTGCTTTATTATGGCCTGTTTACACACAGTTGAGACAGGATGCTTAGAATAAGTATCACAATGCAATATCTGGATTGAAACCAGAGAGTGGTGGGGGAGAAATCAGCATTTGAATGAACAAGGGTAAGGTGTATACATTTCAAAAGAACGTTATACCAACACTTTTGATACATTGTTATTGATGTTGATGATGATGTCGTAAGTGAAAGACTTTAGCAGTTACATTTCTTTCACTGTGTGACAAAATAGCTGGCAAAAGCAAACTAAGGAAGAACGTGTTTGTTCTGGATTGTACTTGGAGGACACCATTCATCGTGGCAAGAAGGTATGAGGCAGGAGCATGAGGAGGCTGGTCACATCGCAGAGAGCTGACACTCAGATCATTTCTCCTTTTCCTCTTCTATTTAGTTCAGCTCCCCAGCCCATCAGATAATGTTCTCAGGGTGAGTCTCTACTCCTCAGTTAAACCTCTTTGCTAACATCTCTCATAGACATGTATGGAGGTGCGTCTCCTAGGTAATTTCAAATCCAGTCAAATGATCAATGAAGACTGACCATCACATACTCTGGCTGCCAATGATGCCTGAAGTACTGTTTTTAAAGATGCTTGCTGGAGAGTTGAAGTATCCAAATGTTAGTGTGCCTGTAGGTTATCAAATGGTTTTTGTAATGTGCAGATTAAGTCATGAGTCCTGGCATTGGTTCTAAGACCTCGTTTTAACAAACCAGTGGACAAGGCTTTAGTTACTTGCTCAGAAACTGATGATGCCCAAACCATGCATGTGAACTTCATGAGCAGAGGGAAGGACCTGAGTTTTTTCTTGTATTTGCAGATCTCATGAACGGAATATAATGTCCAGTGGTGAAAGTATAATTCACCCAACTGTTACTTCACAAAGTATAACAAGTTATCAGAAATATAACCTAAAGTCAATAAGTTTTTCTACCAGGGTTAAAAGAAATTCTCTAGACATAAAGAAGGAAAGAAGGAAAGAGTGGGGGAAAGAAGGAAGGGAGGTATATAGGAAGGATGGAAAGGTGGAAGGACGGAAGGTGAAAAAGATTTAAAGGAGGAAAAAGAAAGAAAGGAAGACAGAAAGAAGAAAAAAAAGGACAAGAGGGTGGGAAGAAGGAAGCAAGGCAAGAAGGAAGAAGGGAAGATAAGGGGTGGGAACAAGGGGGCCAGGAGGAATGAAGGGAGGTGTAGATAAGCCAGACTTGATTCCTACATTTCTATGCATCTGCTTATAATTTGTCCTAAGTCACATAGTAAATGCTTGGAACAAGAACACAAATCTAGATCTCTTGAGTGTTGAAGCTCAGAACTCTGCTCTTTCAAAATCCTGTTCACCTGTGCTTTGCTGTCTTATTGAAACTATCTAGTGAGAGTGGGTGCAGCACCCTTTTTTTGTAAAAAGGTTGAGTGTGCATGCAAACCTTTCACTGAAAGAGCCAGAACAATCAAAATCCAGTTCAAACTCCATGAAGGAACCTGAAGCTTCAGTGATCATGACATAATGCTTGCATCAACCAATACTGAGAGCAAACGTGTTTTGAAGAGAGAAGAACTAAAGCAAAGGTGTCATGACACTCTTTTTTGTTTTACTTCCTTTAACAAATCCTTATAGCAGTTCTGATCCTAAGATCCTGAAGTGTCAACTGCCCTTATTCTTGGGTCCCAGATCCATGGCTAGGGGCAGCAAGAAAATGAAGAAGTGACAGGCACACAGGCATGTGTACAGTGAAGCTAGGATTAGGTGGGGTTCTCTAATGCTACTGTTACCCCACAACCTGGATCCTTACCACATATATTAGATGCAGCATGAGGTAGGATGTAGCTAGTCTTGGTGGGAGGTCTCTACAGGTGAGCATCTCAAGCTGTTAACATCCCTGAGAAGGAAGTTATTTTTGCTGATAACACTGATCATTCATAAACATTCAAACTAGGACTCCTGGGGAAAGCCTTTTTTATTACTCTTGAACCTGGGCCATAGGGTTATTGAGTTAATGACTTTGCCAATTCTCTCTCTCTCTGTTTTTTTTTTTCCAGACAGGATTTCTCTATGTAGCCTTGGTTGTCCTGGACTCACTTTGTAGACCCTGTTGACCTCAAACTCACAGAGATCCACCTGCCTTTGCCTCCTGGAGTGGTGGCATGTGCCACCACACCCACCTGACTTTGCCAATTTTCTATGGACCAATTAGTATTAGAGTATTAGGCTATGCTGATGTCAAACAGACACTCACTCAGAACTCTATTTATTCAGAGCTTCTTCCAATCCCTACAAAAATCCCAAATCCCAAATAATAGGTCAATGGATGAGCACAGGGTAACAGGTCCATGTTACAGAGAGAATCCCTAATACACAAAACAACTTGTTTGAGTCTAAAAGCACTCTGAAGTGAAAAAAAAAAATAGACACAAGGTCTCCTATCTCGACTCAGGAGTCCACTTTTAAGCAATTCTAAGGCAAGCAGCAAGACTCAACATGCACAGTAAGTGGTTATGAGAACAGTATTGACTGCCGAAAGCCAAGAATTCATTCTGAGAGTGAAACATTTTTTTTTTCTTGATTGTAGTGTGGCTACACAGACAGAAGGATATGTTTTTAATTCTGTATCCTTAAACTATGTATTATACTACACTGATTAAAATGGTCTGGTAACACCTGCTTTTCTGCTACTTTGAACAACAGGAAACCAATCGAGCAACTCCAAGGAGATACTTTGAAACCCTAATCTCATCTCAGACAAGATGAATCTGCTCATCTTGGAGATCAAGCATAATCAGGAGATTAGAGGTGACTAATGCAACCCAGTTTTTCCTTGTGCATCCCACTGTGATGAGACAAGTGCTTTTGTTGTATACATGGCTGCTTCTGAGACCCAGATGACATACCTGCTGAACAGCACTTGCCCCAGCCCAGAAGGGTACCCTGGTAATGTATTTGTTTATAGATAGCAAGGGCTGAATACTGTACAATATCCAAGGACTCTTAGAGTAAGAAAGCCAATGGGAAAAACCATGGGTACAAACAAAATAGAGTCAAGCGTCCTCATCACATGGTGATGGGCACTCATTCCTTCCTTTGGTGTCTAGAAGAGAGTTGACCTGACTATGCAGGGACATAAAGTGTGAGGCCATCTCATCAGTGCTGCAGAGTAAGGGACGGGACATGACTCAGCCATCATAAGCAATATCTCTCCATACTGGATAAGAACATTTGAAGTAAAGAGACGCCTGCTTCTGTCCAAGCATCAGGGATGCTCTCCTCATGGACCTCTCCCCCTCACATTGGTTCCATATGGCACTTTTTAAGATGACTTCAACACTACTTTTAGAGAAGTTACCAGGAATCCTGACTACAACCAAACTACTCGCTCACCATTTTTTGTGGGTGTTGCTCCCGGAGTTGCTTCCAAATGATGCTGACAGTGTTTTGTAGCATGAATATTTATCTTGCTTTCAGGATATTCCCAAGAGTTCTGAGAAAGACAAAATTGCTGCTGCCTGGCATCATCCTAGAAAGCTAATTGTTCAAGAGAGGATTTATAAAGAAATGGAAAGTGTTGCTCTTTCCATGTCTTGAGAAAGTGGGCTTTTTGCTTGTATTTTTTTTTAAATCTGAATCTTCATACTTTCTGTTACTTAGATCCAGAATTCTCTTACCATGCTCTTCAATCGCTCTTACAAATACCTGATTATCTTAAAGTTATGTTTGCATCATTAAACCCTTTGAACTTTTTTTTTTAATTTTAATGCACTCAAACATATTGTCCCATTACATGGTCATTTAAACATAGCTTCTTCTGATGGATTAACTATTCCCCACATGGCAAAATATCCCATTATCTCAGTATTTATAATATGTAGAATATTACCGAAATATGGAAAACTCTGACTAAATTTGCCTGGGGAAGAAAAGGAGGGAGGGAAAGAAGGAAGAAAGAAAGAAGAATGAGGAAGAAAAGGAGAAAATATGAGGAATGGGAAAAAGGGCCAGAAAAGAAAGAAAAGAGGAATATTAGTAATAAGAAAGGGGAAATTCATAATACTAGAAAATAATATACTCAAAAGAGTATCGAGTAAAGAAAAACAGGTTAAGTTCAAGGCTGTTTGATGCAAAGTTACAGAACAGTAAGTGTGAATGAAGTAAATCTATGAAATCCCTGAGCACATAGTAGTTCCTCAAAGAGGAGTTTATATTTATATGTATATGTATGTTTGTGTGTGTGTGTGTCATAACAATTAATGAAAAGGAGGTTATGAATTTGAAAGAGAATAAGGAGTAGTATATGCGAGGGTTTTCAGGAAGAAGGGAGAAAAGGAAATGATGCCATTGTATTATAATCTCAAAAATAAATAATTAAAAACATAAAAAATCTAGTTTTGAATAGTGGTTGAATATAGGTAACTCTTTTCTTGGGTCCATTTGCTTGGAAAGTCGTCTTCCAACCTTTTACCCTCAGATAATGTCTATCTTTGTGTCTTAGGTGTGTTTCTTGTATGCAACAGATTGCTGGGTTTTGTTTACGTATCCATTCTGTTAATCTGTGTCTTTTTACTGGAGAGTTGAGTCCATTGATATTGAGAGAAATTAATGACCAGTGGCTGTTAGATCCTTTGATTTTGATGTTGGCTGTGTTCATAAGGTTGTGTGCTTGGTTGCTTTTTGTTTTGCTGTAGTAAAGTTAATTATTTCCTGTGTTTTCTTGACAGAAGCTAATTTTCTTGGGTTATATTTTCCCTTCCAGTATCTTCTGTAATGCTGGATTTGTGTGTAGGTATTGTTGAAATTTGTTTTTGTCATTGAATATCTTGTTTTCTCCGTCTATGAGGACTGAGAGTTTTGCAGCGTATTTGAGTTTTGCCTGGGTTGACATCTGTGTTCTCTTAGGGTCTGCATGATATCTGTCCAGGCCCTTCTGGCTTTCATAGTTTCTGTTGAAAAGTCAGGTGTGATTCTAATGGGTTTGCCGTTATATGTTACTTGGCCTTTTTCCCTTGCAGCTTTTAGTATTTTTTCTTTGTTCTGTATACTTCCTGTTTTGATTATTATGTGGCAGGAGGATTTTCTTTTCTGGTCAAATTTGTTGGGTGTTCTGTAGGCCTCATGTATCCTTATTGGCTTCTCCTTTAACTTGGGGAAATTTTCTTCAATGATTTTGTTGAAAATATTTTCTGGGCCTTGGAGAAGGGAGTCTTCTTTTTCCTCTATTCCTGTTATTCTTAGGTTTTGTCTTTTCATATTGTCTTGGATTTCTTGGACGGTCTGTGTCAGGAATTTTTTGGATTTAACATTTTCTTTGACAGATACATCAATTTCTTCCATTGTATCTTCTACACCTGAGATTCTTTCTTCCATTTCTTGTATTCTGTTGGTTATGCTTACCTCTGTAGTTCCTGTTTTCTTCCCTAAATTCTTCCTCTCCATTATTTCCTCCATTTGTGTTTTCTTTAATTTTTCTAGTTCTATCTTCAGGTCTTGAGTTGTTTTGTTTACTTCCTTCACCTGTCTGCTTGTATTTTCCTCTTTTTCTTTTAGTTCCTTCAACTCTGTCTCTTCGATTTCTTTCAGTGATTTAATTATTTCTTCTCTGAAGGCCACAAGCTGTTTGGCTGCATCTTCCCGTATTTCTTCACGGATGGCCATAATCTGCTTGTCTTTATCTTCCTCCATTTCTTTACGGATAGCCATGATCTGTTTGGTATTGTCTTCCTCTAATTCTTTACGTATTTTATTTGTTTCCTCTATTATTCTCTTCATCAACATAGATGTAAGGTCATCTTCTTGATTTTCTATTATGCTGCATTGTTCAGGGCTGTTCGCCCCTGGATGGCTGGGTTCTGGAGATGCCATATTGCTCTGTCTTTTGTTGGTTGAGCCTTTACGCTGACCTCTACCCATTGGGCTGATTTAGGTGTTGGCTGTTAGTTTCTGTGCTTCCTGGAGTCCTGAGGTAGGGAGTATCCCCTTGGCCGGAAGATGATTTTTCCTGAAGGAATCCTTCTCTGCTTTTTGGTTATGGTCACTGTATGGCCAGTGTTTCTCAGGAGTTGCCACTGCTCACCTCAGATTTATAGCCCTGAGTAGTAGCTGTGGTCTATGTTAGGCAGGGGGGATCTCCTCTTACCCATAGAATTTCTCAAGACAGCTGCCCCACTGCTGGGTTTCTTGTTATAAAAGAAGTGTGCTGCTGCTCACTAAATTTCCATGTACAGTCCTCTTGAAGAAACTGCTGATTCTGTAGCTGTGGGGTTTTCTCCCAACAGGGAAACTCAGTCTGTTATCCTGGGGCGCACAGTTCTGTCCGGGAAAGTGGGAGGTGCATTTAGCAAGTCTCTGGGCCAGAGGCTGATTGCTCTGCTCTGGACCTGGAGAATGTGCACCTAGGTTGAGTTGGCGCCTGGGGGCACTGCTCTGGTCTGGAGGCTGGGTGCCTCACTCTGGACCAGAAGCTGTGTGTCTCTGTCTGGGATGGCGGCTGTAGGCACCACTCTGGTCCAGACGCTGTGGGTGCAGCCCCCCTGAAGGATCAGGGATTCCTACAGTTTTGGCAGTCCAGCCAGGGACAACTGGCCGATCCCTGGCACAGTATCTGAGGGCTGCTGTAATGGCTCTTCGGCTCCTGCAGGTCCGAGGATGCAGCTGTGTGTCCCAGTGCCCCAGGGGAACGCAACAATGGCGGCAGAGCACAGCGCTCCTGCCTGCACTAGAGTCTGCATGAGTCCAGGATGTGTTTTGGTGCTGGGTGTCCTAAGCGTTAGAGCTGCTGACCCCCTCCGCTAGGGGTTTCCTCCTGCCAGAGACACGCAGTCTGGTGCCCTGGTGCCCTGGTGCCCACAGTTCTATCTGAGGCAACGAATCAGGAGCGCAGGCAGGGCTCCGCGCAGGCGCCTGGGTCCCGGCTCTGGGTCCAGGCTGGCTCTTGGGGCACCCGCGGAACCCGAGTCTTTTCCAGGGGATGTCTGGGTAACCTGAGGTCGGTCCCAATCGTTTCCTGCTCCGTGGGGTTATCTCTCGACTGGGAAATCCAGTCTATGGTGTTGTGGGCCCACAGTTCAGTCTGGGACCGTGACCAGATCGCGCTGGCGGGTAGCTCTGGGCTGGCGACCAAGCGCCTGGCGGAACCGGGATCTTTTCTGCGGTTTAGCCGGGTGAGTTAAGCTGATTGAATCCCCCACCGTGGGGTATCCTCTCACCTGTGAAACACAGTCACTTGTGTTTTATGGCCGCGAGTTCTGATTGCTGGTCACTGTGCCAATCCTGCTGTGCTGCTCCTCAGAATGAGAGTCCTCCCGGCGCCGCCATCTTGCCTTGCCGCTCCCCAGAGTATCGATAACTCTTTTCTTACAGAATTCAAAGCAAAATAAAACAATACCTGCTGGCAATGTTTATGAATCCAGAATTTTTGTGATAGGATAATTTTCTTATAAACTTTAATTTATTCTTTACTATTGAAATAATAGCAATAATAGTACTCCTCATTGACAGAATGGTTACTAATCAGCTCACTCTAAACCTGGCTTTTCCTGCAGAATTATTTTTAAGAGACAGACATTGTTTTCAGTCTCTAGAGTCCAAGAGAATGTGCTACAAAATTTTCCTCAGGATTGTAAGAACAAAAGAAGCCACAGTAAACAACCATAAAACAGAAACTTGTTAAGAATTGGGGTGGAGAGATTTACAGGTTTCCTTTCCTCCCTTGCAGAAACTCTCTCTGATTTTAGTTATAATGCGCCTTTCAGAAGGACTTCATCTTTCATGAACCATTCTCCTTGGACATTTCCTCAAGACCATTGGGGCCAGGACGCTGTGCTTATGAGAGCAGAGAGCCTTCTCTGCATCCTCTTCTCACATCCAGCCTCCAACATCCACACCAAGATGCTAGAAATAAGAGAGTTGGGAAAGAGGATGTACATCTTAACAGACTTTCAACTGAATACTATCTTTCCGTATGAGTGGCACCCTCTGAATCAGGGTCTCAGGTCCAATTTAACCGCCTTCTTTACATCCTCACGCTGAAAGTTTCCATTTGTTTATTTATTTACTTATTTTTGCTGGTCTGATAATCATGAGTAAATTTCTTTACCAGCAGAACCAAAAAATATGCATATACACAGACATAGACATACCCACATATACACACAAACACACAGACATACACACGCAGACACACACACAGATATATACATAGATTCAGGTACACTTATGGGAAGAGAAGAGTTGGGGAACACATATAAATATACATTTACAAGCACATGCATGCACAAACACATGAGTACACACACAAACACACTTTGTAATTAGTAAAACATTTCTATTAAAATCTATTTTCCTTTTTGGGCACAGTGGCACATGTCTGTAATCCCAGTACTCACGGGGGCAGAGGCAGGCAGATCTCTGAGAGATTGAGGCTAGCCTGGTCTACACAGTGAGTCTAGGATAGCCAAGGCTACACAGAGAAACCCTGTCTTGAAAATCAAAAACTAAAACAAAATCTGTTTTTCTCATTTGTTGGATTTATTGTATTGAAAACTTACTCTTAATATTGGCCTCCTAATTTTAGATAAAAATAATATCTACCTAGAAACCATTTTATTAGAATAAACTAAAAATAATAGTGCCCACCTCATACGTTTAGTTTGAAGATTTAAGCAGAAAACAGAATAAAATTAATATCTCGGAATTTTCCTGTGCACACAGCAGGCATCAGTTTGCTATGGCTGATATATGTGTAATATAACCGACATCCCTAGTATTTTACTTGATAACTTGTATATCCCTATAAGTGGAGATGGTACATCTGCCCCCCCCCTTAGATAGTCTCTTTCCCCTCAGTATTTTGTAACTGAGCAGATTCCAGTCAGTATCGTAAGCAAACTCACAGTGACTCTTTCTGCACCATCTTCATTTTCTCAGCATGAAAGTGGCTGATGTTTTATTGATCTATAGCACTAACCTGAAAAGTATTAAAATAATGGGGAAAGACAATGTGGCCCCCCCATATGCCATGTTATATTGATGGAATAACTGCCCATGTCAGACACATTCCAGATGCTTTATGTGAGACAGAAGATGGTAAAATCCAGAAGGGAGCTGTGGATGCTTAGCTTGCTGTGGAAGTGTGAGGATCGGAGTTCAGATCCCCAAACTCATGTGGAAGGAGCACAGCAGTGGTGGCCACCAGTAACCTCAGAAATCAAGAGGCAGAAGCAATAATCTCCAGGATAAAGTGAGAAGCTGGATTGGCTATAATTACTGCGTTCCATGCTCAGGGAAAGACTCCGACTCAATTTACAAAATATGTATCACTCTGTCAAAAACTCAACTTCAAGTGGATCAAAGACCTGAACATAATACTAGCTACACTGAACCTGATTGAAGAGAAAGTGGGCAATAGCCTAGAACTCACAGCACATGAAAAGACTTTCTGAACAGAACTCTGTTAGCACAAACAGTAAGACCAACAGTTAATAAAGGGACCTCATGAAACTGAAAACCTTTTGTGTTGCAAAGGACACTGTCATTCTATAGCAGTCTACATAATGGAAAAGATTTTCACCAATTATACATCTGATAGAGGGCCATATCCAAAACATATATGAACTCAAGTAACTAGATATAAAAAAAATTCAACTTTAAAAATGGGATACAGATCTAAACAGAGTATTCTCAAAAGAGAAACTCAAATTCTCAAACTTAAAGCAGCAGTCCTCAACCTGTAGGTAATAACCTGTCTTAATTAGGGTTTTATTGATATGAAGAAACACCATAATCATGACAACTCTTATAAAGGAAAATATTTAGTGGAGTTGACCTACAATTCAAAGGTTTAGTCCATTATCATCATGGTGGAAAACATGGCAGCATTCAGGTGTTCATGCTGCTGGAGAAGGACTTGAAAGTTCTACATCTTCAACTGCAGGAAGTAGAAGGAAATGGCCACACTAGGCCCAGTGCGAGCAAAGCCTGCTTCCACACTGACATGCTTCTTCCAACTGGGCTGCATCTCCTAGTAGTGCCACTCCTTATGGGCCAAGCATTCAAACACATGAATCTATGGAGGCCATTCCTATTCAAACCATGACATGACCCCTTTGGGGGGGTTGAATGGCCATTTCACTGGGGTCCCCTAAGACCTTGACTCATAAAAGTAACAAAATTACAGTTGTGATGTAGCAGTAAAAATAATTTTATATTTGGGGTTTCATCACCACATGAGGAACTGTATAAAAGGGTCACAGCATCAGGAAGGGTGAGAACCGCTGGCTTAGAGAAATGCTCAACAACCTCCGTTATCAGGAAATGTAAAGCAAAGCTATTGTGATATTTTATCTTACACCTGTCATAATGACAAAGTTCAGTAAAAGAAAGAGCAGCTCACCCTGGCAAGAGTGTCGAAAAAAGAGTAACGCTTATCCATGCTGGTTGGAGTGCAAACCTGTACAACTGCTATGGAAATCAGTGTGGCAGCTCCTCGGGGAGACAGAAATCAATCTACCTCAAGATCTGGCTTTATCATTCTCACTCTTGGGCATATAGGCAGCGCACATTTCATCCTACCTAGAGACACTTGCTCAACTATGTCCATTGCTGTCCCATCCATAAGAGTGAGAAATTTGAAACTATATGTATTTATATAGTTTTTATATATAGTTATATATACTTATATATAGTTTTATATATAGTTATTTAGTTTTATATATAGTTATATATATATAGCTATATATAGTTTTATATATAACTATATATAGCTATGTATATCTATATATAATATATAGTTATATATAACTAAAGTTATATAACTATATATAGCTGTAGTTATATATAAAACTTATATAACAACCTTATATAACTTATATAAAAACTATAACTATATATAGCTATATATAAGTATATATAGTTTTATATAAGTTTTATAAAAGTTATAGTTTTATATATAGTTATAATATATATATATATATATATAAGGGATATATTATATATTAAGGGACAAATATATATATATATATATCCCTTAATAGATGAATAGATAAAGAAAATGTGGTTCAATGGAATATTACTCAGATGTTAAAAATTAAATTTAAAGTTAAATTTACAGAAACAGAAAAATACATTATGAGATAACTCAGACCCCGGAAGACAAATAAGGTATATATTCACTTATATGCAAATGCTATCTGCTAAGTCAATGATAAATGAACTACACTCCATAAAAACAAAGCGATTAGGTAACAAGTAAGGAACTAGATGGAAGGGATAGATCTCCCTAAGAGGAAACATAGTAGGGGAAACAGATACTTATGAATGGATGGGGAGTACAAGGGGGCTGGAATGGGAGAATCAAGCGGGGAGGAGGGATGGAAGAGGAGGACAAAGGAGGGAAAATGGGGAGTGACAGCTAAAATAAGGGCCTTTTATGGGGTTGTTTTTGGAGACCTGACAGTAGAAACTTCCTAATACATATGAAGGAACTCTAAATGACATCACCAAATATCGGGAGAGACAAAGCCCTAATCAGATCCTCTCATCAGAAAATGAAGCTTCTGGTATGGGGGTTGGGTTACATCTAATTGAGTTGTTGGTCAAAGGAATTCTTTGGTAATTCCCAGTCAGCTATAGGTTGTTTTCCACACACTGATAGCAAGACCCCATTGCTGAAGACAACATCCACACATTTCATTAAACATGGAGAAGTCACATTGTATCTACCTAGAGCATTTACCCCTGTAAGTTAGTGTCCCTGGTGTGGGAAGTACTCTATGCTACCAAAGGAATAAAGTAAACATTAACCCAGCTACAAACCCTTTGATTTACAAAGGTGTCCTGCCAGCAAGAAATGCTAGGGCAATTATGATAAAATGCTAATGGGAGTAAATAGCCAATATCTGATTTGATGCAAGGCCCAGTTTACACACTGGAACCCATCACTGCCACTGCTTGGTGACCAGAAAGCTGAGACTAGGTAGTCAAGGGTCCTAAGGGAAAACCAAACATTACTCTTCTACTTAAGGAATGTTGTAATAAAATGACTCCTAATGACATTCTGTTATATTCATAGGTCAATGCCTTGTTCAGCCATCATCAAAGTAGCTTCCTTCTGCAGCAGATGGGAACACACACACAGAGACCTACAGCCAGATATTATGGAGAGAGTGAGATTCCTTAGAACACTTAGATCTAATTAAGATGGCACCATTGAATCCCCTGCAGACACTGACGAAGGGACGGCAGAAAGATTGTAAGAGCCAGGAGGATGGAGAGGACCAAGGAAATACACAGAAACACATGTAAAATGGCTTCCATTTTGAGTGTTGTTTTTTTTCTGTGTGTGTGTGTGGGGGTTTTCTGTGGGTGTAAACATGTGTTCTGTGTCAATACGTGTTTCTTCTGCTTTTCCTTTGGTTCTTTTTCTTCTGTTGTTTGTTTTGTCCTATAATAAAATTTTCATTTTATTATATTTTGTTTTATTATTATCCCTTAGATGTCCTTTTTCTAATGAGAGAGTGACAGGGGATGGATCTGGAGGGGAGGGGAAGTGGAGAGAAACTTGGAGGTGCTGAAGGAGGGAAATTGTGATTAGAATATACTTTACAAAAAATCTATTTTTAATTAAATAAAACTTAAGAATTGAGAACAATCAGTGAAGACACCTGATGCCAACTTTGGCCTTCCCTCTCAGTGCATACACACTTTCACATAAATACACACTGTCACACATTCAACATATACAGCTCCACACTCTGACCCTCCTTTGAAAAGAAATCAGAATATTCAGTAGAACAATTCAGAATATTGACAAGGTAATATGCTCTAATGTTATTTTGTTAATCAGACCGTGGCAAGTAAATTATATAATCCATTCCTGGGGGATGGCATTTGAATGAGAACTATTCAGTAACAAATACACACACACACACACACACACACACACACGCACGGAAATAGTGCTCCAGAAGAAGAAAGCAATAAGCAATAGCGAAAACCCTGGAGGCATTGTGAATACAGAGCTCATGTTATCAGTATCCTCACAGTATTATGAGGAACAAGGTGAAGGTTATAAATGGTGGTACTCCCTGGTCATTCAGCATTTGCATGTTTTTCAAGGAGGCTGGAGTCTGGCTGCTGGCAGGAGACTATGGTGTGTTAGTTCACAGCATGCATTTTGCAAGCTCACCCTGCCTGGCACAGAACCAAACGATATCATTAGGAGAGGAACAGCATGCCTTTTTTCTATACACGGTCTTTCTCCAGCAGGACAGAACTCTATAATCCTCTGTTCTCCAAGATTCCCCAACTATACCTCATCTTCAGAATTGCATCGATAATCATTTTCCTGGGATGACACATTATATTTGTGACCCTGCTCATCAGTGTTTTTACAGCTGATTAAGCTTTTTACTCTGCTGTGTCTTAGCAGTAATGTGTCAACAGTTTTACCTGATTTGAAAGCCTCCCAATGCAGAGGTACCATAATTATGCATCTTATTTTGACAGCACTGCTGTGGTACTGTCATTTGCAGGGAGATAAAAAAATAGAAAGGAACGAAAAAGCAATTTATTTTCTTAATGTTGAGTGCTTAAATGTGAAAGAGACACTAAATACCTGCTTACCTGATGCTTATCAAATAAGTGGGTTGGAATTGGTTACCTTTATTGTTGTGCATATATGGGTATAAAACAACCCATAAAAATGACACAATTAATTTTTCAGCTGAAAAAATAAGACTATTTTCAGAGGTGAACCTAGGAAAAAAAAACTGGTACACATGGGTGTTCTTTGAACACTTACCAATCTGCTACCACATGGGTGGGGAAACAAGTTGAAAGAAAAGGTACTTAACACCTGCTATGGATAAACTAACACCTCAGACAGTTGATGAAGAAAATTAGCTATAGATAGCTCTTCCCTCCTTTAATAGTCCACAGTACACAAGAGTCCAAGATGTAAGACATATCTGAATAACTACAAATACAGACAAGAAAGTGATATGAGTGATAGTCAATTAAAATATTTTGGTGTTATAGATTGTTTTCAGGAATTATGATGATTTAATAAATTAGTGCATGTGGATCCTACAAAAACCATAATTTCACCAGCATTGAATAGTTAGCTAGGTTTCCAGTACCAGGTATTGTATTCCTCTTGCTGAGTGAATCTTAAGTCCAATTGAAGAATAATTGGCTACCTCCAAGGTATGTGTGGCACTTCTGCACTCATAAGGGTTATTGTGCCATTCTGATTGTCATCTTGACTGCATCTGGAATTCGATAAAACACAAACGGTTGGGCATACTTGCAATGTATTTTTTCATTTTTTATTTATTTTGTATTAATTACACTTTATTCACTTTGTCTTCCCCCATAGGCCCCTCCCTCCTCCCCTCCCGATCCCACCCTCTCTCCCCCGTCTTCACACATGCCCCTCCCCCAGTCCACTGATAGGGGAGGTCCTCTTCTCTTTCCTGCTGATCTTAGTCTATCAGATTTCATCAGGAGTGGCTGTACTGTCATCTTCTGTGGCCTGGTAAGGCTGCTCCCCTGCCTGGAGCCAAAGCTATTTACTGAAGCCAAAGTCAAATAGTGAGCCAAAGCTATTTAGTGGAGACAAAGCTATTTACTGAAGCCAAAGCCAAATAGTGAGCAAAGGTCATTTAGTGGAGACCTAAAGCTATTTAGTGAAAGAGTTACCTAGGACCCTAAATCATGGGTGATAGATTTGTGAGGACATCCGTCTGTTAGTTTTAGAGCATCGGTGAGATATCTTAAGAAAACATACTTATGGTATCTTGCAGGTGCGATATTCAAGCCATGAAAGCACTCTTCCTATCTCCTGCAGCAGTAAATTAACCTTCCCCCTTTTCCTGTCTTCTCCCTATATAAGTTGGGTAAAAATTTCTAATAAATGAGGCTTTGATCAGACAAACAGACTTGGCTCCATTCTTCCTGTCTCTTGTCCTTCCCCATTCTTTCCACCCCCTCTTTAGGAACCCGTTGAACTCCCGAGGGTCAGGACACTCTCCCCTCAGGGGGAG
This sequence comes from Psammomys obesus, assembly GCF_907164565.1. Classification (NCBI taxonomy): domain Eukaryota; kingdom Metazoa; phylum Chordata; class Mammalia; order Rodentia; family Muridae; genus Psammomys; species Psammomys obesus. Next base: position 2,747,080 of record NW_026590681.1, read on the forward strand.
CTGATCAAAGAGCAGGCCAATCAGATTATGTCAGAGGCAGTCCTTCTTCCCATTATTATGTAACCCACTTGGACACTAAACTGCCATGGGCTACACCTGTGCAGGGGTTCTAGGTTATCTCCATGCATGGTACTTGGTTGGAGTATGAGTCTCTGGGAAGACACCTGTGTTCACATTTTCTGGTTCTGTTGCTCTCCTTGTGGGGTTCCTGTCCTCTCCAGATCTTACTATTTCCCACTTCTTACATAAGATTCCAGAAGCAGAAAGACACACATGGTATATACTCATATAGACATGTAATATAGGATAAACCTACTAAAATCTGTACATCTAAAGAAACTAATCAAGAGAGAGGACCCTGACTAAAATGCTCAATCCCCATCCCAAAAGGCAAAGAGGAAGGACATCAGAAGAAGAAGAAAAGAGGAAACAAGCTAGGAACCTGCCACAGAGGGCCTCTGAAAGGCTCTGCCCTGCAGACTATCAAAGCAGGTGCTGAGACTTATGGCCAACTGTTGGGCAGTGTGCATGGAATCTTACGTATTTTTTCTTAATCGTTTGAAGTGGGAAGGCCCACTTCTTTGACCTAGATCAGTGGTACTCAACATTCATAATGCTTCAGTCCTTTAATATAATTCTTCATGTTGTAGTGACCCCAACCATAAGATTATTTTTTGGTGCTACTTCATAACTGTGATGAATCATGTATGTAATTATCAGTGTCTTCCAATGGTCTTAGTCAGCCTCTGTGAAATGGTTGTTTGACGCCCAGAGAGGTCATGACCCGCAGGTTGAGAACTGCTGGTCTAGATCAGTTGAAGTAGCAGGATCTGCCTTGTATCTGGGCCACGTCTTCTGTTGGCAGCCTGTCTAAAAGGCATATAGGAAGGAAGCTTGCTCTCTTTTTTGGCTACTTGCTCTCCCTAGCAAATTCATGCCCTCACTAGCATTAGAGCCTACTTTTTCAGGATTCTAGCATATACTGAAGACCTGCTGAGACATCCAGCCTTGTGACCTGAATAACTAGAACCTTCTGTTGGTAGAATACCATTTTTTGATTAGCTGGACCACAGCCTATAAGCCAGTCTAATAAATATTAGAGTTAGACAGACAGACAGATGGATAGATGATAGATAAGTAGATAGATAGACAGACAGATAGATAGATAGATAGATAGATAGATAGATAGATAGATAGGTAGATAGACAGATAGATAAATAGACAGATAGATATAGATGGATAGATAGATTCATTCTATATGTTCCATTTATAGATTCTGATTAATGAAATAGGCACCATTGCTCTGTAGATCTTTTGTTTGACTCCCTCCTTTAGAAGGTTGCATAGTAGCATGAAAGCTAGCCCTCAGGAAGGGGGCGTTCGGGTCAGTTCTAGGTAAGGGGCATGTGGCCATGTAACCCAAGCATATTGTGTCTTCACCTGAGAGGTGACCAAGAATAACAACAATAGGCTGTATTCCCACAGATAAGTGTGGCCTTCACCCCTCATTAAGGAGACTTCTCTTCGCAATAGTTAGAGATCATTGAAGAAAACCACAACCAAACAAAATGCAAAGTTGTAGATCCCAGTCCTAAGGGATGTATTTACAAAACACTTCTGTACCTAAGGCTCAGGGAACATTGTGGAGGGGGGATGTAAGAAGAGAAGATTAGGGATTTTATTGTGAGACTGTGTCTTCTAGTAACATCAAAAACTGTAACTGTAAAATCTCACTAATATGACTTCACCAATATAAGCAAAAGAAGGATGGCACCAATAAAAATGCCAACCACACAAGGAAAAAGCTTATGAGTCTTCAACCATACACCAAGAATTGCAGGCGACTGAGAAAATCAGGGAACAGTGAAGGTGGCCTTACACCAAAGAAGAGCACACCAGTTGGTGGACCAGTACTAAATGATCAGTCCTAAAAACATATATACACGTATTATATGTATGGAAGAGATTATATTTAAGAAAAATATATGTACATGCATGCATGTAATAACATTGAAAAAAGAGGTCATGAGTTTAGAGGACAATAGGGAAGGGTATATAGGGAGTTTGGTGGGAGGAAAAATATAATTAAATTACTATCTCAAACGTAAACAAAACAAGGACAGGAAAAATGCTGTGGTGGCTTAGAGTCAGGGTTGGTGAGTCTTACAGGAAGATGATATTTGAGCAGAATGTTAATTGAAAAAAGTATTTGGTTCAATATAAAAAATACAAGGTTGAAAAACTGAAGATAAAGAGCTTAAACAAATTCTGTAGGGTTTGGGGATGAGTTCAGAGCAAAGCGAGAGTGGGGAGGTTAAAACTCTTAGGCAGACAAAGTGAGGTGTGGAGGTGGTAACCCCCAAGCATACCCCGCTGGAAGAAGTATCCTGCCAACTATTCTTCCATTCCTCACTTCCCTCCATCCTTCTTCCCCTCTCTCCCTCCTCCATCACTTTCATCTTCTTATTCTTTTGATTTAAACATTCCAGCTAAGTGAGGGGACCAAATAATACATAAAACAAATATCATCCTTTGGTTCCAGGGGTATAATGGTATTAATATTCTAATTGAGAGGCAACATTCTAGGAGAGGCAACATTTCTAATCATAAATAAGTAAATTATAATTTCATAATTATGATGGGAATTATTAAGGACAAAGAGAATGAAGTTGTGAAGAAAGGACTCACTTAGAGTACTGGAGAAAGGATTTTCGAAACATGCCACTGTATTGTAGCAAAGATCAGCTCCAAGACCAGCAAATACTATCTGCTTGGAGCCTGAGCAAGGGTGATGTCTGGTTTGTTTAGATTACTGAAGGAGATGAGAAGCCAGTAGAGAGACATGAACAGAGGGAAAAGAGGAAGGCAGGGGCAAGGTAAAGAATTAGATTATAAATGCAGTGAGGATTCTGTAACCAGTAAAGTGTGATATTGGCTGCACTTGCTTCTATGGGAACAGATCAGTGAAAGTCAGGATAAGGGGTAAATTTGGTAGAGGAGAATTAAAACCCAAGCCCAAGAGGAGATGCTCGTGCATGGTGGAACCATGGTAGCAAAACTGATTTTAAAAAATGGGAAGCCTTGAAATAAATTAGCAGATGATGTCTTGGTTTGGAAGTAGAAGGAAAAGAGAATCGTCGGTCAGCCCTCCCCCCCTTTTTTATGGTGAATGACACAAGCATGGGAAATGGTGATAAACATGAGATGTTGACAGTGTGAGAGCAGCTGAACTCTTGTTCCTGGCTCATGGGAATTCAAGGAGAAGTGGAAAGGAGAATGAAGAATCCAGCAAGGCATTGTGCTTCTATAATGCTAGGTTTAGAAAATGATGCAGGAATTCTCCTTCAAGGTTTCCACTCAGGTCAAACAAAATCAGTGTTGAAATCTGCACATGAGTGTGAACCACAGTATTTTGTTTAATTATCTCATTAGATTCTAAGCCTCTTGAAGGAGAGACAGGTCTTACTCATCTTTGTTCTGATTAGTTTTAGGGTATAAAAAAATCCAAAATATTTTTTCAATTATATACCATGGGATTCATTTGTCCTTGGAGATGTGGAATTTCCCATAACTATATATCCTTGTGTGGTATATATGAACAAGAAAAAATGAAATATATAAGTAAGAAAAAGTAATAAATATAAAAGTAATAAAAATACTTCATATTGGGCATACCTGCCTTTGCAATCGGTGTGGACAACCTAGGTAAGCAGAATTAGAACCCACAGGAAGAGGAGGCAGAAGTACAAGTAAACAGGAGCCTGTTGTTTCCTTCAGTTTGAACACTTCCTCCAGGGTGAGGAAGAGAGAGGCCATAAGCCCTGGGAAGCTCCAGAAGGTTATAAAATCCCTCAGGGACCCTCGGGACAAAAGAATGTATTGGATGGATTTGTCGAGTAGTTGGGCAGGAAGCTTCAGGGACACCATATTGTGACTCATCAGCCATGCTGGGGTGGGTTTTGTGGTAATGAGGGTGCAGGATCACCCTTACTTTCCTCAGTCACCCCTTACCCCTGCTTCTAACGCAACCCTTTCCACTGAATGCCACTCTAGTGCATTCACTGCTTCACTAAGCTACACTGCAGTGGAACTGTCTCTTTGATCTCCTATCATTACCCTGTCACCTCCGTGGAGAAAGTCAGACAAAAGTGCATTAAATAAACACTTGCTTGTTAATCTTCAAACAATTTAAAAACAGATATTTCATTAACAGAAGAGATTATACAGAAACTACAGCTGCAACTTATGAAGCTGAACATGACAACTGGGAAATCAAAACAATTGAAACCATTGGGGATATTTTTAAAAATTTGAATTTTGGAGTCTGAAAGTTTCATGTGACTCTAAACATTCACTCTTTGTAAATTTGGAATGTCTCTTGGATTGGCAGACTTTTCGTTTCCATACACTTAAAGAAAACCTCTAACACAAATGTTACCCTAGGAAAAGCACAGGAAGAGGGAAACAAGATTTCTCCAGATGCCCAGAATATAACTGAACAATGGAAGTAGTGAGAATTTTTAATTTTACATTATGATATCAACTAAGGAATATTGACAGGGAAGTTAACCTCACGATCACAGTAAAATACAAAACTGAAAAAGTGACCTAAATATACAAAGTTGAAATTACAGTTTCTTCACAACAAATTGTACATGGAGTTTGATTTCTTGAGGAGCTGCTTTAAAATCTTGGTGGAAGTTTATTACAGAAAAGTCTAGTATTTAGACTAGGTCTTGAGAACTGAGTTTAAGATAGTGTTCAGAGTAGTCAGTGTTCTTGGTGACATTTCTCACACCTCTCTAAATAATATGATGCCAGAGGACCAAAAAAATAAATAAATAAAAATTTAAAAAAAGCTAAACCATGCAGCCAGAAAATCAGTCACTATGTTATTAATTTTCTAAATGATATGGATAAATATGAAAATTTTAATTTTCCAAACATACACTTGGGGAGATGGCTCAGTGAGTAAGGCCCACAATATAAGTACGAGAACCTACGTTTGGAGACAGTGAACCCATGTGTAAAATAGAGTATATTTTAGGGAGATGGAGGCAGAGAGCAATGAAAGAAGACAATCAGTATAGACCTACGGCCTTCACAAGCCCTACCCATGCACCCATACACATGTGTATATACATGTCTGCATATATACAGACACGGCAATATACAAACAAATGTTAGTTAAAAGGTAAAAGCACAAGCACAGGTAATAGAATAGCTTGTTAAAACCCGGAAGCAGGGGCTGGAGAGGTGGCTCTGCAGCTAAGATTACCTGCTGCTCTTGCAGAGGACCTCAGTTCAGTTCCCGGCACCCACATGGCAGCTCAGGAATGTTTGTAACTCAAGTTCCAGGAGATCTGGTGCTCTCTTCTGGCGTCCTTGTGTGCCAGGCATACAAGTTGTTTTGTAATGTTGTTTTGAGATATATACTTTCCAGTGCTACAGTTTAACAAAAGGTTTCAGAAATGCTGACATCTTCCAAGTACTGGTTACGCTTGATCTTCTATGACCTTGCATCTTCATCTATGGTGGTGCTCTGAGATGAGCCAGGCTGTGTCATACATCTGGCCTCTTGTACAGGTTGGCTAGCAAATTCAGGAATTATTTTTCTTTCCTTTGAAAACGAGATGCACAGTGCTTAGAATTGATTGCATCGATCTGTAAAGGACCACGTGCTCTCCTGCCCCACGCCAACACTCTCAGCATCTCCCTACAGTATGCAGGTCCATGAGGAAACACAGCTTTTGTCTCAGGCTCTCATCTCCATCCACTTGCTCATGAGGTCAGCCTGGGATACAGCAGTTACACAAAAACTCTTAAGGCCACTGAGGTAATATGTCACCTGATTTGGTCTTCGCTCCAGTTCATCTGAGGACTCTTCTCCTAATTCAACCATGAGCTTGGATCCACCTCCCATATCTTTACACTGGGTGGAGCCATCCGCATGCTGTGCTGTCCCACCTTTGCCATGGTAAGAGTGCCAAGGCCCATCTTTCTAACAGGTGATACCTGTTCACCAGTACTCAGTCCTAAACACAGGGCAACTAAAGACTTGAAGCATCTACACATTTTGCCTTTACTAGACATGGCTCTGAACACTGGGCTCCCTTGTGCTTTGATTCCTTAAGGACTGGATAAATTCACTCCTCACTGAAACTCATTTCTGAGAATAGTCAGCAATATCTTCTTGAGTGGAACTATTTAAGCGTATTCTTTGGGAAATGCTTTTATGTTTGTCTGAAACTCTCTCTGTCTGTCTGTCTATATATATCTCTCCTTTCCCCCACCCCTCAAATCACTGAAGTATACACAAAGATTCCTCACTACTATTTTTCTTCCTCACTTTTCATCTACAGGGGATTTTACTATGCTGACTCCTTCAAGTTAGGCCAGGCCCTCTGTTAAAATTTGTGAGCAGCAGTGTGACATTTTCCAGTAAAGTGATGTAATTCTAGAGACATGTCTAATCACAGAGTGTTCCCAACCATGCTGCAATGTTGTCATTACCCTTCCTACATTTTGAATGACAAAACTAATTTTCAGAGAGGGCATGTACAGGATTCTCATTTTCTCCCTCTGAGTTCATGTGTTCTCTAAGATATCTTGCTGTCTGAGGTTGGTGTGCTACCCTAAGAAAAAGCTAAGAAAATGTTAACTTCTAGGTACCCCCATGATTTTTCAAAATAAATTTATTCATTCAATGGGTTTATTTTGCTTTCCCCATTAATATGAAATGCACCATGCTACTCCACCTAAATTAAGCTTTAATCTGAGTGGATTGAATATATGCTAATAGTGTTTATTTTCCAACAAAGTAAGTATTTAAATATGTCTTCCTTTAAGAAAACACGATGATGGGGTCTTATCTTGTGATAACACAGGGCATGTTAGGCAGGGACAAGCAGTTAAGTAAACATCCAATAGGTTTGGAATATTCAGTTCTGTTTTTATTGATAATTTGTGTCTGAGAAGGCCAGACTTTCTAAGCTCTAATTTCTTCAGTCCTAAGATAAGAGAAATAGTATCTACGTTGCAAGACTGGTAGTTATGTCTCATTTATATACTCATTAAAATTAAAACATACTGCTTTGAACAAAAAAAATCCCATAAATGTTTATTATCACTGTTATTCTTGTTCATTCATTTCTCCTTTATTTGTAATTTCATTTATTCTTTTTTATATAGCATCCCCAAATGCTAAAGTTTTATTTTATTTTAGTAGCACTATAGTCAATATCATAAAGCACCAGTACTTGGTAAATAATTCATTGATTATTCCTTCCTCAATCACAGTGACCAGACACTGATGAATAAATCTGGGTAACAACCCAAGATGCTAAATAGTGGGTGCAAATGGAACCATCTATCCATATAAGCATATATTCCTGTTCCCAGCTATAACCTTATCTTTCACTTCCCAGAGGAAATATTATCCAAAAAATACATTGAGTAAATACTAAATATCAGTATTATTCTTGGTTTGGGTGCCAGCATAATTCAGTGGGCATTTAATACTCTCATTTTCTAGTCTTCATCTAACAGAACCATCAGAAGATACACGTGCGAATATAATTGAAGTGGCTTAAATTGATTATAAACTGAAAAAGATGATCAGCTGAAAGGATAAGCATGGATTGATGAGTGTGATAAATTCGAATAAAATGTGTTATGAAGACAATAAAAAAGATAATAAGATAGTGACAGGGTGCCATATTTACAATGATCAGTAAAGTCTCTGCTCAGGAATCAGCAAAGCAATGATGTGACTGACTGCCGACCCAAGTATCAGGACTCCCTTATTAGTAAACAAATGTTGTCTTCAGTAGACACATGGCTGTCAAGTGAAAGGAACAGTCTTTCATCATTGTCCCACAGCTAGACGCTGCTCCATGATTAAGCTGTCATAAAGAGTTTCTTTTGATCCTTACAGCGGACCTTCTTAAAAGAGAATAGATGAGTCCCTTTATAGTGCTTTCTCCACCTACCTAGATCATGTGTAATTACATTTCATCTGGTCTCAACATAGCCTCTCTCTTACCAGATGGTTTGATGATTTCAGCCACAAATTTTTAAAATATGAGACCACATAGGCAACATGATCTCACATGACAATGCTGAAGAAACAACCAAAAGAAAATAAAAGGATTCTTCCTTACACAAGGTTCTCAATGTCATCAACCTACCACTAGCTACACACCAGCTTCTGCCTCCTACTTAGTATATTTATAATGAATTTCCAAATACTAAAGTTGTTAGACTCTTATACTATCTTCTAATTTAAACATTAGCAAAAATAGGCATAAATGTCTGGTGGAGTATGCTCAAATATGCCTTTAAGAAAGGACACAGATTTTTCTATGCAGAAAGGACTGGGGGAGCAGAGGAACGTCTGAGAGGAAGCTGTGGCATTCATCACTGGGCAATATGATGGTAGCTGCTGAAACAGTGGAGATGGTGAAAGAATTGATATTTTAAACATAAAAAAGAAAACTCAACAGAGGTCAAGAGTTCTGTGTGGAGTGGTAAATTGCAAAGTGATGCGCCACTGATGACTCCTAAGTTGTCAGCCTGCCCAACTAGGTAAATGTATTGCTCAACTAGGTAAATTTACTGAGAAGATATAATCAATTAGTTACTTTTCACTTTCTGCAACTAAATACCTGACAGAAAGTAACATAAAAACTAAGTCTGACACATTCACTCCTGATGGGGAAAACACAGCTACGAGAAAGGTAACAAGAGCATGAGGCAGCTGGCCACACTGTGTCAGAAGCCAGGAAACAGACACAAATTCTGTCTTTCAGCAGGCTTCCTTGGCTTTGTTTGTTGTTTTTTTATTTGGGTGTTTTTGTTTGTTTGTTTGTGGGGTTTTTTGTTGTTGTGTTGTTGTTTCCTAAGGTACAGTACCAGACTATGAAGCAGAGCCAACCAATCACATTCAGGGTGGGTTTATCCACTTTGATTAACCATCTTTTGAAACACCCTAAGTGGCATGTTTAGAGCTGTGCCAAGATGATTCTAAATATTGTCAAGCTGACAACCAAGATTTAGCATCACAATGCTCTCTGTGAAGGTGCCCTCACCACATGTGTTCTTTGTAAATCTCTCCCTCATGGAGACCTCTCTTCCTCCCTCTCTCCCTTTCTCTCTTGTCAAGCTCTACTCCATTCCCCAGGACCCTGAATCAATGTGGAAATGGCATATGCACAATGGTAGACTTCAGTCCTTCATTCCTTAGCAAGAATCCTTCATTAATCACAGTAATCTTTTCAAACATTTTTCAAACATTTTTCTCTGCTCCTCGTTTCTGAACCAGAGCTCATTGGTTTTCCCAAAGCAACTGTGCGAATTTCTTATAAATAATTATTAAATCATGATAAATGTATTAACTTATTTATTCCAATTATTAAACTTAAGTGCTAAAAGAAATATACTTTTTGTTTTTGTACATGAGGGACCTATAACCCCAACTATTTAGCTAAGGAAATTAAGTGGAGATGATATCTACCATATCATAAAGACAAGTTACTTAGTCACAAAAAAATGTTTCCTTCCTAAAAATGTTCAATAAAACACAGTATCTACATTAAAATCCTTCTTGTATTTTTATTGATTACTATAAAAAATTTCAATATTTAATGACTTCCCACTATAATGAGTTTGTGAAAAGAAAACTGAGCAAGGTTGGGGCTACAGAGATTACTCAGGGGTGATGGTGGTTATGACCTCTCCCTCCCCCTGAAGGAGGAGCAGCCCTGGTAGGCCACAGAGGAGGATATTGCAGCCAGGCCTGAAGAGACCTGATAAGCTAGGGTCAGGTGAAAGGGGAGGAGGACCTCCTCTATCAGTGGACTTAGAGGGGGTCAGGGAGGAGATGAGGGAGGGAAGAAGGGTTGGGTTGGGAAAGAATGAGGGAGGAGGCTATAGCTGGGATACAAAGTAAATAAACTGTAACTAATATGAAAAAATAAAAATTTAATTTAAGAAAAAAACAAAAAAAAGAAGGAGAGAGAGAAGAGCTTGCTGCTCTTGCAGCAGACCCGGGTTCTATTCCTAGTACATACAAGGCAGCAGTTGCAGGGGATCTCATGTCCTCATTTTGAACAAGTGTAAACGAATAAGCAAGGTTGTGTGAACAGCACAGAATCACCCTGAATCAATGTGGAAATGACATATGCACAATGGTAGACTTCAGTCCTTCATTCCTTAGCAAGAATCCTTCATTAATCACAGTAATCTTTTCTGGACCGAGTGTGGCTTTAGAAGCTTCTGTAGTATCAGGCACATAGTATCAGAAACTGCACAGAAAATAAAACTATTTTCCTCCCTTTTTTGATTGCTTTGTTGTTTTAGACAGGAACTCATTTAGCACAGGCTAGCTTCACATTGACTTTCTAGCTAATGATAATGAACTCCTATTACTCCTACCCTTACTTTCTAAGTATAGGGATTACAGGCATTTGCTGCCATGCTCATCCCTACAGTATCCTTCCTATTCCTGTAGTAGTACACTGGGCTAGGTGATAACAACAGAGACAAATCATGTAAATGTCAAATGGGAGAAGGGGAATTAGCATGCTAAGGAAGGCATATGGTGAGATGCACTCTGGGAAAAGCTCAGGTGGCCATGGGATAGGTAAAAGACAGAAGACTGGCAAGAAAATGGGACCGAGAACGATGGCAATTTGCAAGCATTTCTAGGTGTAGCATGCTCCAGTAGTTTCTCCTAAACACAGTGACCCTTCTCCAGCCCTCACATTAATCTCTATGTGTGTTTGTGTAACTCGTGACACAACCAGTGGGCCGTCAACGAAGCTGAATGAAAAGACAAAGAGTGATCCTCAAGAGATTGCAATACAATGTTCAGAAATACAAGTTAATATGCAATCCAAAATTAAAACACACACACACACACACACACACACACACGCACACACACACACACACACACACACACAGACACACACGTCGGCAGAACTCAGATTTCTTCTGAAAAGGTACCATTGCTACATAATTAATGCTAGAGTTTTTGAAGGCACTATCTCAGTTTAACCACATGAATCATATGTCACTGTTGGAACTAGTAAATGTGTAGTCCAGAACTTTCAGTAATGTGTGTCATTAAAAGATAGTTCCTTAGTCTCCTGCAAACATTTCCCCTTGAGCACTTAGAAAATATTGGCCCCATGAACTCCCACTGAGTAAAGCACTGGAGACCAAGCTTCACATAGCTAGGAGTGAGTGGGTAAAGTGAGGTGTAATATGCAGGGAGTGAACTCTTACTAGGGATAAATATCGTGAAAGTGGCCAGTAGTTTGTAAGTGACACACTGTGACAACATAAATGGCACCAATAGAAAAAGGCAGATGAGAGGGAGTGATTATGGACAAGCTGGCTGAAGACCTCTGGGGCATTAGATTATAGGACAAATGAAGTGGAAAACATTTGAGTGTTTTTAAGGCAAAGGTGTCCTTGAGCCGTTTTTTGTCATTAAAATTAAGCAATGGGGAAGAGGGAACAGAGGGAGAGTAAAATTAAACTGCAGCTATCTCTACCAAAAATGTTGTCTAAAGAGAGACAATACTGGAAATATGACACTAACAAAACTGCTAAAATCATAAGGACCCCCAAAACAGAAAGATAACTGTCATAAAATTAAAGAAAAACGTATCAATAGGAACCTTCTAAAAATTCTAAAACATGACATTGCAGAGGTTTAGTGTGTGTGTGCCTCCTATAACCAGATCGTGTAAATTAGACTCTCTAACATCTTATTAATACATATGAATGTAATTAACCATATTAGAAAATAACAGGTGTTTAGGCTGGCTAATAAATTTACATATAACTGCTTGCTAAATATAAGAGACGGAAAACATGATCAAAATTTTAAAAAAATAGAATAATGAACAAAGGTTTAGCAGTAAATTGCAAATGAAAAGATGAAAGTTGTGATTTTGATATTAGAAAAGACAGAATGTAGCCCCACCAGAAAACTTTGTAAGTTAGAGACTGTGACTAATGACAAAGGTCAGGAGAATTACCAGAGATGGGGAAGAATGATGGAGGGTGTGTCACACAGGGAGAATAGGCAGGAAGGAAAGAAGGATGGACAAGTGGCCAATGCACATACAATATAGGCATGTGTACAAGTATGACAGAGGGTGCTGATCTGACTTGTATTTGTTATGATAATAAGAAGTGTGAAGCGGTTAACTTTATGCTTTTAATATAAAAGAAAATTTGAACTAGAGTTATCAAAATAAATCCAATAGTTTTCCCTAATACTGAGTCTAGGCCCTCATGAGTCTGTGGATGAGCTTCTGAAGTTCACAGAGTGCTGTGGGGATAGAAACAAGCATGATCTGTCCAAAACACATCCCTGACAGAAAGACAAGAGGGGCTCAGATACACATGGTTGGTGTCAACAGGATCCTGCCCTTTGTGAAGCGACTTCTACTGAACAAAAAAAAATACAAAGATCATTAAGTGTAGGCCCCATAAATGATGGAAACTATAGTGTGTGGCTCCGTGCTATAATCATTGCCTGGCGTGTACAAAGCCCTAGGCTTGATCCCCAGAAATAAAAAGAAGAAGGGGAGGAGAAAAAGGAAACAAATAAAATCTATGCAAATATTTCAGTGCATTAATAAAACTATTTAAATTAATGAGAGAGAAAGCACCTTACCAAATAATCCTTTTTATTACAAGACCCAGGCCTTATGATGGCTGATCTTCATTCTCACTTGGATGGTATTCAAGGTCACCACTGAAACAAACCTCCGGGCGCACATACAGTGGATTTCAAGTGTGGTTAATTGGGGTAGGAAGACCCACTGTAAATGCTGAGTGACAATGTGGCATATGCTGGGGTCCTGGACTGCAGGAAAGGGAGAGAGCGAGCTCAGCACTGCATCCATCCCTCTCTGCTTCCTGACTGTGGATGGCTGTGAGTGGTGCCTCATTCTCCTGCCTCCACCCACCTTCAAACTAATGGACCAAAGATGGACTATACTCTCAAGCTATGACTCAAAATAAATCATTTCTTACTTTAGCTGCTTCTACCAGGCAGTTTATCATGGTGATAACACACCTAAATAATACAGACTGCAAATCTTTTTTTCTGAAAAATGAACAATTAAACATTTTCTTAGTGGGGCTGTATATTCACACTAGTATATGAACAATGCTATCCTTTACAAAAAAATGTATTAGTTTTATACAAAATCATGGAATTTAAAAATGATTTTATGGCCTCTGTTGTGAGCAAGGAACCTGGTGTCATCTTTAGTGTCAGGAGATGTCACACAAAATGCTCTCAGGAAAAATGTTGACAGGAAGATAAGGTTGTTACCATCTGGAAATGATGACAATGATTTACATCAGCAGAAGGTCAAGAGTATGATATAAACCCAGGTATTCACGAACATCTGTGAGCTATCTTTAAAAAGTGGGGGTTGGGGAGAGGGAGGCTGGGATTATGATGTGTAAATGGTCCATGTCTAGACCTTATGTGTCTTTTACAAGAGACAAGTACTGAACAACTGAGGAAGCTCATCTTTTAGGTCAACAGACTTATTTATTTCACACACAAAAAGTGTGGAAAAGAAAACAGTCATAAAAAGCAGTTTCATTTTTCCAACATCAAACAGGCTCAGATTAAAAGGATCAATTTGTACTAATGGACTTTTCTGGGACAACCCAATAAGAAGAAATGCAGTAAGCACTGTAGAATGGACTGTGCATCAGGTGGAATCAGGCTTGGTTGTGATACAAGAAGTTTCTGAAGGAAAAATACCATAGCTTTTAAAGATACCTGTTTAACTCTACAGGTTGAAATAACATAATTTGGTTCCATTGAAGCTGCTAAAAGACGAACAGAAAGCGAGGGACAGACAGAAAACTCTGCAAAGTCCATGTTTCTGTCAGTCTGGGGGAGATGATTGTGAAGTCTCTCACACTGGTGTCCTTATTTTGTAAACATTGAGGCATTTTAGAGTCAATATGTCTAGTGCAAAGAATCCACAGGGAAAGCTACTGTCTGTCTTAAATCTTAGAATTATTATAAACAAAGAAACCTTCTATGTAACACAGAGCAGCAATTAGAAGTAAAAATGAAATAGCCAATTTGCTTTGAAAAGAAAACACAAGCATATAAGCCATTTTTTATTAACTTTACAGAAATTACACAGCCATGCTTAATCTCTGTAACTAAACATTGTTACGTAAAAATGCTCTCCGAGGCAACCCATATTTATTATGATATCTATGAAAACCAAGGAGACAAATTTGTACTAAAACAAATATTCTGAGATTTTCTTTCTTCCTGTGTCTACATACAGAAGGTTGATAAATTTCTATTTCTCTGTTTTTGTTGTAATTTATTTATATGTATTTGTTGTCAAGCACTGTGCTATGGACAGGAAGCTTTTGGGGAGGATTTCGGCTTTAATGCCAGTGAATGGAATCATGGAGGGCAAGGCTGGTCTAGCATTTGGTTTGTAAGAAATGTTGAGCCGAATAATCCTGCAGTGTTCTGGAGTGGCCTGGTGGCGGAGTGTGTCTCCCATCTGTTCACAATCAAAACTAAACCATGGGATTAGTGTGCCTAGCAACAAGCAGTGGAGTGTGGGGTTTGAAGAAAATCAGAGAGATGTCATCTGCACAGTTGAATGTCATTCATTTGCCACAACTCTTCTGACCTGTCAGGCTGAGCATGGAGGGCTTACAAAAAACCAGACAGCAACACCAGTGTCACCTGACTTGGATAGCCACTAGCCACCTTGGCCCTCTCTCTACCCTGATGCCACCCTTTTCTTTTCAGCCAAATGCGTGCTTTCTTGTTCTGTGTACACTATGGCAAAATCAAAGCCATGCACATACCCCCTACTTTGTGCCTATAACCTTGTGGACTAAACCACCTTAGAGATTGAGGTTTCTGAAAACATTAATTCTTGACCCATAGCATGGCACTCAGTTAGGTGAACTCCAATAGTTCACATGTGTTAGAAGCAGCAGCGGGGAAAACAGACAACTGAGAATGGCTGACTGTGGATAGCACAGCCCACACCCCAGTTCTTTACAGCACTTTGAAAAGTTTCTTGAATAGCATTTTTGATCTCCACCACTTCCGCAAGGAGATACTTCATCATCGCTGTACTGTGGGGAACTGAGACATGGAAGAAAAAATAAAACCAGCTAGCAAAAGCCACACAGTAAGTTAATTTTTGAATGGGGGAGAGTCTGATCAATACGACACTTGGCTGGGGATTTCCATGATCCAGGAAATGTGCAAGGCAGTGAACTGTGGACTGAGTTCCCCTGCCTCTGGGATAAGTTTCTCTGTGTGTAGTCATTTCACTATTTGTTTTAGCTGGATTAATTTTGTGAAATAGAGTCTGCGGTCTTCAAACTTTGATGCCCTCCCCCCATAGTATCCTCCCTTTCTTCCTTTCTCCCACTTTCTCTCCATATATTCTCTCTCTCTTCCTCTGTCTGGAATATTATATATTATATGCATGTATTTATCTGGGTGTTTGTGTATGTGCATGTGCGAATGTGTGTATGCTTGCATGTGTATATGGAGAGCAGAAGTTGACATCAGGTTTCACCATCAGTTACCTCCTTTCTTATATTTCGAGAGTCTCCCACTGAACCTGGTGAAGATCAGTAGGAGAGGCTCACTGCTCAATATCCCCAGTACGCTTCCGCCATCCAAATTTATTGGCCTATGGACATGTGACATTGATTTTTGGTTTCCCATACCTGCTGTAGTTTCAGACATAGGCAGTCCCTGGTGGGTCTAGTGGTTAGGATTTGGTTCTCTCTCTCTCTCTCTCTCTCTCTCTCTCTCTTTCTCTCTCTCAGACACAATCAGATCCTCATGCCTATATAGCAGACATTTTACTGACTGAACCATCTTGCCAGCCCTGCTTATTTCTTTTAGCCTGCCTTCTCAACTATGCCCCCAGGTAGGTGTTATATGCCAACACACAACACACATTAGTCAGTCAACTTTCCTGTTGAGATATGGTGGAACTTAGAGATTGCCACATAAATCAGGAGCTCTTCAGTTTCATTGCACTTCCAACCAGGAACCAATGGTGCAATTGTTTCCTGTCCAGTTGTTCCTGAGGATGAGGCTTTGACTCAAGCACTGGGTCTTCCAGACCTCTGGGGAAAGGATGACAGTTTTGAAGTCTGACTTCCTAGAAGGTTGATGGATCAGAACATCACATTGTTCAGCTAGTATCTAGTTAGATGCTGTGCTTCAGTCTCTTCACCCAGTAGATATCTCCCTCTTGCTGGCTGTGCTATGTTCTCTGAGGATGACTTCAAGTGTGAGTGGATCCTTCTCTAAGTGCTCTTGGAGAGGTGTGATGAATGAGTAAACTTCTGGGTGTTCTTCCATTTTTATTTATGCTAGAATGGATCTTATAGCTGCTTCTCCAATAATTGGCAAGATAATCTCAGCAGCTGCAAAAGTGTCCCAGTGATGTATTCTCATGCCTGGTTCAGGGCAGAGTCTATCCCTCATAGAGAGCCTTGTCACCCATAACTGAAGTGGCACATTTCCTGCCCTGGAGGGACACCCTTGCTTTGTACCTGGTAGGGAGCATTGCAGCCATCCTGACATCTCAGTTTAAGTATGCTAGCATGAACTTTCTGCATTATGGATAATTTGGAGTCAAAGACTTTACCTGTCATATCTTCAGCAGAGGATTTTTTGTCAATAGAAAGCTGGTGTGCAGGTAGTCCCAGACTATGCCTCCTCAGTGGAAACTTTTGTGGCATGGGCTTTGAAGATCAGATACCTGAAACAGTATTGCAGGGGCTGTCTTGTCTTGTCAATGATACCCAAAGCAGCAAGCCTGTATTTAAACTTGTATATCTCAGAGCTGAGGAGAATCAGGTGAAGGGCAGCCCAGCCACCATCTATAGGCTTAGATTTTCTACCAAATCTACTTTATTTAAGGTTCTTAAGCACTTTTACCTCCCTTCCAACCCTCCCCCCATCCTGCAACTTTAGGTAGGAGATTAGTAGAAAAAAGGGGCTGTAGACCTCTTTTATCTACTTACTGCTAATTAGGGTTGATTGATCATTAGGGAATTACCAAAATCAGTCATCAGGATATCAGCAGTCCAACACAAAGGCCAACATGAAGCAGTGAAAGCCAACAGACTAAGTTGGATTGCCCGGAGAAGCCCTCTGGAATGTTTTTCTCTGCGAAGGCAATTGTTGAAGCACAAAGATCAGTGCAGCAATGCCAATCCAAAAAACAATGTCTCACTCTGCATGGGCTTCTATATATGTCCTCTCCTCAAAGTCCACCCAAGGATGTTTTCAGCTGGCCAAAGTCACACCTCTCACAGATGAGGGGTCACAGCAAAACATCATGTGCCCTCTCAAAAGCCAACCTGCACAAAAGATCACTTGCCCAGCATGTAGCAAAGTATAACATGACAAAATTCAGTCTTCAGGAAAACCAAAAATTTTCACTTCAGCCATCACATTTTATTCTTCCTATCAAGATAATATGCTGGCTCTTGCATAATGCCTTTGTACTTGATGAATTATTGGGCAATATTCAGAAAATCCAGATGTTGTCTTTGGCATTTTTTTTTGTTTTATAATCTTAATTAGTTAAATGAGTTGTTCCATTTTCTTTTATGCTGAGGATATACTCCACTCTGCCACTGGTATGAGCATTCTGAAAGTCTCACATTTACAATCCACCTTAAGCTTGTTTGCTTTTTTTCAACATACTACAGTATGACAGAATGAATAATTAAGTAGTTGAGCACCTACTTGTCTATGCCATACATGAAGTGAACTGAGGAAGAAGGAAAATAGGGTAGAGAAGAAAGAAGAGATAGAAAGATGTGAAATCAGGAAGGATTACAGGAGCAATGCAGTAGGTGTGAATTCCTCTTAATATCAGTAGGCAGCTTGTCAGGTCATGTGACTCAGAGATTTCCATTCCAACCTAGGTGAAAAGAATGTGAAAAGTATCTTTAGGTGTACAGATTTAGTACATTTATCCTATATTATATGTCTATATGAGTGAGTATATACCGTGTGCATCTTTCTGCTTCTGGGGTAGCTCACTCAGGATGATCTTTTCCAGATCCCATCATTTACCTGCAAATTTCATGATTTCCTTGTTTTTTATTGCTGAGTAATATTCCATTGTGTAGATGTACCACAATTTCTACATCCATTCTTCCACTGAGGGGTATCTGGGCTGTTTCCAGCTTCTGGCTATTACAAATAAGGCTGCTACAAACATGGTTGAGCAAATGTCCTTTTTGTGTACTTGAGAATCTTTTGGATATATGCCTAGGCGTGGTATAGCTGGATCTTGAGGAAGCGCTATTCCTAGTTGTCTGAGAAAGCACCAGATTGCTTTCCAGAGTGGTTGTACAAGTTTACATTCCCACCAGCAGTGGAGGAGGGTTCCCCTTTGTCCACAACCTCTCCAGCATGTGTTGTTACTTGAGTTTTTTATCTTGGCCATTCTGATGGGTGTAAGGTGAAATCTTAGGGTCATTTTGATTTGCCTTTCCCTGATGGCTAATAAGGTTGAGCATTTCTTTAACTGTTTCTCTGCCATTTGATATTCCTCTGCAGAGAATTCTCTATTTAGCTCTGTACCCCATTTTTTAATTGGATTACTTGATTTTTTGCTGTTTAACTTCTTTAGTTCTTTATATATACTGGATATTAGCCCTCTAGGATAAACCTACTAAAAATCTGTACACCTAAAGAAACTAATCAAGAGGGAGGAGGAAGGAGGGAGGACTCTTGCTAAAATGCTCAATTCCTATCCAGAAAGGCAAAGAGGCTGGACATCAGAAGGAGAAAAGACAGAACAAGTCAGGAGCCTGACACAAAGGACCACTGAAAAGCTCTGCCCTGCAGACTATCAATGTAGATACTGAGACTTATGGGCAACCTTTGGGCAGAGTGCAGGGAATCTTAGGAAAGAAGTGGGAAACAGTAAGATCTGGAGAAGACAGGAACTCCACAAGGAGATCAACAGAACCAAAAAATCTGAGTACAGGGGTCTTTCCTGAGACTGCTATTCCAACCAAGTACTATGCATGGAGATAACCTAAGACCCTGCACAAATGTAGCCCATGGCAGTTCAGTATCCAAGTGGGTTCCATTGTGATAGGAACAGGGACTGTCTCTGACATGAACTGATTGGCCTGCTCTTTAATTACCTCCCCCTGAGGGGGAAGCAGCATTACCAGGCCACAGAAGAGGACAAGGCAGCCACTCCTGATGAGACCTAACTGACTAGGATCAGAAGGAAGGAAAAGAAGTCCTCCTCTGTGGACTTGGGGAGGGGCATGCATGCAGAGGGTTGAGGAAGGGAGGGATTGGGATGGGAGGAGGGAGGACACCACCGGGGGGATACAAAGTGAGTAAAGTGTAATTAATAAAGAAAAGATAAAAAATAAAAAAAGAATGTGAAAAGTAAATATGTTTCATAGCTGTTCCTATATTGCCCATGACAGAAAAAAAAAGTTTTTCTTTTTTGTTTTTTTTATTTTTAATATACTTTTTATTTATTAGAATTTATTCACTTTGTGTCCTAGCTATAGCCCCCACCCTCATCCCCTACCAATCCCACCTTCCCTCACTCCCTCATTCCCTCCCATTCCCCTCCCCAGTCCACTAAAAGGAGGGGTCCTCCTCCCTTTCCTATGGCCCTAGTCTATCAGGTCTCATCAGGACTGGCTGCACTGTCTTCCTCTGTGGCCTGGTAAGGCTGCCTCCCCCTCAGGGAGAGGTGATCAAAGATACAGCCACTGAGTTCATGTCAGAGACAGTCCCTGTTCCGATTACTAGGGAAATACATTTGGAGACTGAGCTGCTATGGGCTACATCTGTGCAGGGGTTCTAGGTTATCTCCATGAATGGTACTTGTTTGGAGTATTAGTCTCAAAAAAGTCCCCTGTGTCAAGATTTTTTGGTTTTGTTGTTCTTGTGGTGTTCCAGACCAAACCAGGTGTTTCTATCTCTCCCTTCTTTCTACCCAAAGTTTGACTATGAGTCTCAGAATCTGCTTTAATACCCCACTGGGTAGTCTTTCAGATACCCTCCATGGTAGGCTCCTGTTCTAATCCCAGTTTACTCCCTCTTCGGATGTCTATCCCTCTTGCCTTTCTGAATGAGGATTGAACATCTTACTCAGGGTTCTCCTTCTTGTTTAGATTCTTTAGGTATGCAGATTTTAGTGTGATCATGCTATGTTATATGTCTAATATCCACTTATAAGTGAGTATATACTATATAGTGTCTTTCTGCTTCTGGGATACCTCACACAGGATGATCTTTTCTAGTTCCCACCATTTGTCTGAAAATTTCATGATTTCCTTGTTTTTAATTGCTGAGTAGTATTCCATTGTATACGTGTACCACAATTTCTATATCCATTCCTCAACTGAGGGGCATTTGGGTTGTTTCCAGATTCTGGCTAATAAAGCTACTACAAACATGGTTGAACAAATGTCCTTGTTGTGTACTTGAGCATATGCCTAGGAATGGTATAGTTGGATCTTGAGATAGCACTATTCCTAATTATCTGAGAAAGTACCAGATTGATATCCAAAGTGGTTATACAAGTTTACATTCCCACCAACAATTGAGGAGAGTTCCTCTTTTTCTACATCTTCTTCAGTATATGATGTTACTTGAGTTTTTGAGACTGGGTCTTCCTGTCTGGAGGAAACCGCACGGTTGGGGAAACATCAGGTCCAACCTCAGGACCAATTTTGTCCAGAAAATTTTCTGGATTCCTGCAGACTCCAGGCTCTAGCCTCAGGCTGCACACATGAGAGCTGTGCTCACCTCCCACTGATTACCACTTGGGCACTGGGGCACAGAGCTCCAACCTCAGTCCTGCAGAAGCCTGGGATCCATGGGATTAGCTCCAGACACTGCACCAAGGCACAACTGTCTCCTTAGCTAAACTTTTTTTTTTGTTGTTGTTGTTGTTGTCAAAGAGCATCCCAAATAAGCTTTGTAAGGGTTTTGTATAATTGTAGAGACTTTGGATTGAAAACTAATTTCAGAGAATGTTAGTATTGGTGTGTGTTGGCAGGGTGGATTCATTGTTTCCATTTATATTGATACTTTAGAATCCAAATGAAATAACTGAGATCCTAAACATATGAATGGATGTTAACTGTATTATGTAAAAATTAGAGCTCTTGTCCACAAAACCTGCATCCCTCTACCTAGAAAGTCCAACATCTCCCTAGATTAATCAGTCCATCACATCCTCAGTTTGAACTACAATCATCAACAGCGAATTCCACCAAGCTAAACAAGGATCCCAAGAACATTGCATGTAACCTGCCCATGATAGATAATTGACAAGGATCTCTGAGATGATTGCATATGACCAGCACCTAATGAATAACTGGCAACTCCCCTAGTTTTCACTTCATTTAAATTAAGATGAACTGAAGAAGTGAAATCCACCCACTGAGGCAATTATCAAATGCCTTGTTTTTGGAAAATGTGCTGGTAGCCTGCTCATCCTTACCATGTGGAGCTTTTCTTTCACAGTAAAGCTCTCTCCTTCTGCTGTCTCTCTGGAGTCTTTGCCCAGCCTGAGTGATGGTGGTGGCTGTCTTACATGTTCAATAAAATAGTGTTTGCTGTGGAATATACTCATTTATATGCGGACATTAGCCATATAATACCAGGTAAACAAACTATAATCCACAGACCTAAGGAATCTAAATAACAAGGAGGACCCTAGAGAGGATGCTTAATTTTCATTCAGAAGGGCAAATAGAATAGACCCCACAGGAGTTGAAGAATGGGTACAGGATGGGAGACTACCATAGGTGTTCTCCGAAAGACTCCACCCAGTAGGGGAGCAAAACAGATGCTAAGACTCACAGCCAAACTTTGGGTAGATGCAGGGAGTCATGGGAAAGAGTGGAGGAATAGAAGAACTCAGAGAGGACAGAAGCTCCATGAGAAGACCAACAGAGCCAACAAATCTGGGCCCAGGGGGACCTGCAGAAGTGACCAAGCAAGGACCATGTATGGAGAGGACATATATCTGTACTCAGATGTAGCCAATAGGCAGCTCAGTCTCCATGTGGATTCCCTAGTAAGGGGAGCAAGGAATGTCTCTGACATTGACTCTGTTGCCCATTCTTTGCTCACTTCCCCCTGGTGGGGGTCCTTGCCAGGCCAGAGAGGAAGAGGATTCAGCCAATCCTAATGAGCCTTGATAGGCTGGAAGAGGGCTCCCCTTTCTGAGAAAGAAAGGAGGGAATAGGGGTTTAAAGGGAGGGAGAGGGGGACCAGGAGGAGATGAGGGCCTTGGCTACGATTTGGATGTAAAGTGAATAAATTATAAAAAATAAATTTAAATTAAAAAAATTGAAGTGTTTGCTGGTTTCCACATCCGAGGCCTTCATTTACGTTCTGCCTTGGGAGTTCAAAGTGCCTTGCAAACTGTGAGCTGACATTAAGAATTTGCTAAGATGGTTATCTCTGAGTTCCCTACTTTTCATGTTGAACAACACAAGACTAGAAAGGATCCTACCAATCTCATGACAGTTTTTTCCCTTCCTTCATTTCTAATCCATACCTTGAGATAAATACTGAAAAAAAATAATAATTTCATCTAATTCACTTAATATTTAAATAAAAGAGTAACTTGCCCAGTGGCAAAGAGCCAGTTAATATCAGAGCCCTTCTTGTCTATTCCCATCAAGGCAAACTCTTACACATCACAGGTCTTTTCTGAGACTGACATGCAACCAAGGACCATGTATGAATGTAACCTAGAACCTCTGCTCAGATGTAGCCTGTGGTAGCTCAGTAACCAATTGGTTTCCCATAGTGAGGGGAACAAGGACTATTTCTAACAGGAACTCAATGACTGGCTCTTTGGCCTCCCCACCCCCCAGGGGAGGAGCAGTCCTCTTAGGCCACAGAGGAGAGCTTTGCAGCCAGTCCTGAAGATACCTGATAAAACAGGATCAGATGAATGGGGAGGAGGTCCCCCCTATCAGTGGACTTGGCAAGGGGCATGGTGGAGAGGAGGGAGGGAGGGAGGGAGGGACTGGGAGGGAATGAGGGATCGGGACACGGCTGGGGTACAGAGTTAATAAAATGTAACTGATAAGAAAAAAATAAAATACAAAAAAAAAAAAAAAAGAAAGAAACAGTTAACGCAGAGTATTACCTGCAGGTTGACAGCGATAAAAGGTTTACACAACTCTGTGAAGGCTTCAAATAATCCACAGGGGGAAAAAAAAAAAACAAAACGAAGGGTCAAAAGATGACACCTACTGGCACCTAACATGGTCCCACCCTTTACTGGCTGGAATTATTTCGTTTAACATCAGAGTAGATAAGTAAACCCAAAGAGTCCTTGCTTTTAATTCTAAAGTGCTAAGCACCTCTTTCTTCTGTAATTAAACAGGAAAAGAAAGGAAAATCTTAACAACGAATAGCAAGAAAGACAAAGGCTATGAAAATCCTCATTAAGAAGTCACCCTCCCGGGACCTTGGTGGATCTGCTGATGTGTTGCTGTGTTGTGTCCCTGCGAGACTGAGAGAGGAAATGTGGAGCATCCCGGAGCAGCAGTGCACTCTACAAGGTGTTGATGGATTTGAACACACATTGGCTAAGGGAAAGTGACTGCGATAGGCAGCTCTTGCCCTGGCTTTGAAGGAGGCTCTAGTTGGATTAAAGGGAAGTGACCCAGCGGCTCACATTCCAGGGCCACTGTGCTCCTAACCACAGCCCATATTTCCCCAGAGGGAAGAAGAATCAGGTGGAAGGGGGAGAATAGGAGTTGATTCAGAATCCCCTCCTGTCTAGATTCAGCCCCGGCTCCCGCTGAGCCACTTGGTACAGATTTAAGACACAATTATATTTTTTGATGTGAGTCACTTCATTGGTCGGTAGAGCTTACATTTCATGTTTATCCTGTAAAAGCTGTATCTTTTTTAAAGGATGGACTATGAAGCAGAGCCAGGCACATTCAAGCCATGCCAGGCTGCGTTTCTGAGGCCATTGCCCATTATTGTTGGATGCTTCCTCGTTAATAACACTCACAGAGGACCGTGTAATTGAACCTGTGGGTGAGGATAATTCACACACACACATATTTCAACCTAATATATTTTTTCATCCTTATTTTAATAAATCTTGAAAGCTTGACCTCTTTCTCTGCTGTACTGATGAAACATGTAAAAGTTGACTTCATAGGTTCTGTTTATTCTAGATTCCTTCTGCCTCCAGTTTTGTGGGAACTAGGATCCCATTGGAGCAAACTGAAAAAAAAAAAGACTATAATTATGTGCATTCTGATATTGTCCTTCCTTTCATAGGAAAATTTTATGTACCTAAAGGAAGCGACTTCTGGTCACCCTGTAACTCCATTCTACTTCATTGAGAAGCCAGGCTCCCCTGGAAAATGATGCTGAAAGCCCCTGAAGGGGGAGTCTATGTTTGGTGTGGGAAAGAAAGAAAGAAAGAAAGAAAGAAAGAAAGAAAGAAAGAAAGAAAG
>NW_026590681.1:2771653-2815625 GCF_907164565.1 Psammomys obesus
AAGAAAGAAAGAAAGAAAGAAAGAAAGAAAGAAAGAAAGAAAGAAAGGAAATTATTTTGTGAAATGTGGCACATATACCATAGAGGCTATTGTGATAAAATTAAAAGAAATAATAAGAAATCAACTAAATATGTATAACTTAGGAGCTTATGTTATTTTTAGAGCAATTATAGAAGTCACTTATAAAGCATAAAAATGGTTGATTTTCCAGCTAGAAAAAAAAGTGGGGAATACCCTAGAACTCATTGATACAGGAGAAAACTTCCTGAACAGAACACCAACAGCACAGGCTCTAAGAGCAACAATCAATAAATGGGACCTCATGAAATTGAAAAGCTTCTGTAAAGCAAAGGACACCGTCATCAAAACAAAGCGACTGCCTACAGATTGGGAAAGAATCATCACCAACCCTTTATCTGACAGAGGACTCATATCCAATATATATAAAGAACTAAACAAGCTGAAAAGCAATAAACCAAGTAATCCACTTAAAAAATGGGGAAGAGAGCTAAACAGAGAATTCTCTGTAGAGGAATATCGAATGGCAGAGAAGCACTTAAAGAAATGCTCAACTTCATTAGCCATTAGGGAAATGCAAATCAAAACAACCCTGAGATTTCATCTTACACACATCAGAATGGCCAAAATGAAAAACTCAAGTGACAACACATGCTGGAGAGGTTGTGGAGAAAGGGGAACCCTTCTCCACTGCTGGTGGGAATGTAAACTGGTACAACCACTCTGGAAATCAATCTGGCGCTTTCTCAGACAACTAGGAATAGCACTTCCTCAAGATCCAGCCATACCACTCCTAGGCATATACCCAAAAGAGGCACAAGTACACAAAAAGGACATTTGCTCAACCATGTTTGTAGCAGCTTTATTTGTAATAGCCAGAAGCTGGAAACAACCCAGATGCCCCTCAACTGAAGAATGGATGCAGAAACTGTGGTACATCTATACAATGGAGTATTACTCAGCAATGAAAAATAAGGAAATCATGAAATTTGCAGGTAAATGGTGGGACTTGGAAAGGATCATCCTGAGTGAGTTGTCCCAGAATCAAAAAGACACGCATGGTATATATTCACTCATATAAACATACAACATAGAATAAACCCACTAAAATCTGTACATCTAAACAAACTAAGCAAAAGAGAGGACCCTAACTAAAATGTTCAATCCCCATCCTGAAAGGCAAAGAGGATGGACATCAGAAGAAAAAGAAAATAGGAAACAACCTCAGAACCTGCTACAGAGGGCCTCTGAAAGCCAGAAGAAAACAGGAAACAACCTTGAAACCTGCCACAGAGGGCCTCTGAAAGCTTCTGCAGTATAGACTGTCAAAGCAGATGCTGAGCCTGATGGCCAACTGATGGGCAGAGTGAAAGGAATTTTATGTAAGAAGTGGGAAATAGTAAGAGCTGGAGGGGACGGGAACTCAACAAGGAGAGCAACAGAACAAGAAAATTTGAACACAGGGAACTTCCCAGAGACTCATACTCCAACCAAGGACTATTCGTGGAGATGACCTGGAACCCCTGCACAGGTGTAGCCCATGGCAGTTCAGTGTCCAAGTGGGTTACATAGTAATGGGAAGAGGGACTGCCTCCGACATAATCTGATTGGCCTGCTCGTTGATCACTTCCCCCTGAGGGGGGAGCAGCCTTACCAGGCCACAGTAGAGGACAATGCAGCCACTTTTGATGAGAACTGATAGACTAAGATCAGAAAGAAGAGGAGAACCTCCCCTATCAGTGGACTTGAGGAGTGGCATGCATGCAGAAAGGGGAGGGAGGGTGGGATCGGGAGGGGAGGAGGGAGGGGCTTATGGGGGGATACAAAATGAATAAAGTGTAATTAATAAAAAAAAAGAAACAAAAGAAAAAAGGTTGATTTTCACATGCAAGTGTGAACTGTAAATCTACTGATGCTGTTGCCTGTGGCACAGTCATGATGTGAGATGAGCATGAAATACTTTCAGAGAAATAAATGCACACGTGTGTTTATATGCCCCTTAAGCTTTCAAACAAACTGGATAAAATAATGACAGTTTGCTTCTGGTCATATTGTTTGTCAAGTTACAGGTTTGATGCTCAGATGAGAATGTTTATGAGGGACCTATACTATCAGGTGGCACCGGGGGCTGGGAGAAGGGTTGGCGGTTAAGGCGCTTGCTACCCTAGAATGAGGACCGGATCTGTAGGAGCTCAGGTATATGCTGAGTGGGCACAATCAGCCCTCTCAGAGTCACAATCCCCAGAGCAAGCTGGCAACTGAGCAGGCTAGTCAGTGAGCTCTGGCTCGTTCAGAGACCCATCCCTGATGAATGAGGAAAAGACCAGCGGAGGATGCTTCCAAGATCAACACTGGGCCTCCACATAGGCGGACACACACACATGCGCACACGCACACGCATGTGCGTACATATGCACACAGGCATACACACAGACATGTTTACATACAAAAACATGCATACATACACACATGCACACACACATGTACACAGGCACGCAGGATATAGCCTCACAAGCACATACACAAACGTGTACATCCGCATATGCACACATACACAGAGGGCATGCAGAAGCACACAGAAGCACAGAAACACATCCAAACATGCATACATCCACAACACTCACTCGCACATGTGCATACATCCACACACAAACACGCTTTAATCCATACATGCCCACACACATGCATGCACACACAAGCACAGGCACACACGCGCATACATACATACCCCACAAACATGAATACCTCCAAACACATACACACACACACGCACTTGTCAATATACACATGGATATACACACATGCACACACACAAATATGCATAGATCCATACATGCATGCAAACACACATGCACTCACACAATGCATACATCCACACATGTACACACATGCGTGCATTCACACATACATTTACACATGCACACATACAACCCCCCACTAAAAGTGGAAAAAGTTAAATAAAAATGACGTCAATTAACTGTTTTTGGAAAAAAAGGGGGAACCAAAATTACAAAATCCCCAGAAGGAAGGCTGAGGTGCCAGTTAAAGAGACCCTGGTCTTCCTCTGGGCCATGTGTTAGAGCATTGCAAGGCCCTGTGCCTTAGATTGTGGGGCCTGTCCTTTGGGGGAAAAGCCTGACTCTATGGGTCTCCTAGTTGCTCTGGTAACTGCCTCACAGTTGGTCCCCATATCAAATCCTACATTAAATCATATCTTAACTGCCTGCAATTCAAACATTTCATGGCAAGAGGCAGCAATTAGTAATTATTTAGCATATTTTATAACATTCCTAAATACCGTTTCACTCAGTTTCCCCCAAGAGCTCTGAGAAGTGTGTATGGAGTGATTTTTTTTTTTTTTAATGAGGGACTTGAGCTTCAGTGACATTAGGGACATAGCTTGAGATTAGGAAATGAGACAAGAGCCCCTGCCCTTACTGACTGTGCACTCCCTCCACGCTGCTGCAGGTGCTTGGAGGGTGCCCGTGCCTGTCTATGAAATGCTATTCCGAGATGTGCAGCATTCGGGACAGAGGGTTTGCGCAGTGGTTCAGAACACTTGTTGCTATTGCAGAGGGCCAGGGTTAGATCTCCAGCACACATATGGCAGTTCGTAGCCACCTCCAAATCCAGTCCAGCCCTAGGGGATCTGAGACCTTCTTCTGACCTCCACAGGCACTAGGTGTACATATGGCACACATACATACACATACAATAAAGAGATAGACTATATGGCATGTGTACATTGACTTTTTCAGATATATTTCAGAGGTAAAAATAAAAAGCTAAGCCAGGAATAATAGCATACTTCTGCATCCCACCATGTGGGAGGCAGAGGCAGAAGGACTGTTAAAGAATCAGAGGCCAACCTACCATATACATATAATTTCAGGCCAGCCATTACTACTTAGTGAGACTCTATCTCAAAATCGTGCTACCTAGACCCATGATTACACGGCTAGTACCAACTAGACTCAGTAAGCTATAAAAAATAATCAATCCATAAGTTGATTAATTAATTGCTTTTAATTAATTAAAAGTAAACTAAGATGACATGGGAGAGGTTGTAGAAGTCTGGAAGGAGTTGGGCTAGATAAATACTTCCTAAAAATGCAGAAAGGAGAACAGGACTAAAGAGCTGGCTCAATGGTTAAGAGACTTGCTGCTCTTCCGAGGGACCAGAGTTCATTCCCCAGAACCCACCCAAATTCAGAGGCTCTCAAACAATACCTGTAACTCCAGCTGTAGGAATACAACTCCTTCTGGTGTCTACAGACACACATCCCCCGACACACACACACACACACACCTAAAAATACTTGAAACAAAAAAGCCAATCATTTAAAAACCTATTAAAAGTTTTCATAGTGGACAACTAGATTAATGCTTAAGCGTAATGGTTGGTATCAAATGGGAGCCTCAGAGTTGCTGGCTCTCTTATATTTACTATGGCATTAACAACTGGATTACCCACATTAAGAAATGGAATGTGGCTGGTGTGGTGACACACAGCTGGTGCACACCTGTGATCCCAGCACTCAGGGAAGCAGAGGCAGGCAGACCTCTGGGCATTCAGGCCAGCCTGGTCTAGAAAGTGAGCCCAGGACAGCCAGGGATACACAGAAAACCCTGTCTCAAAAAACAAAAACAAAGGAAAGAAAGGAAGGAAGGAAATGAAAAGAGAAGAGAAGAAAAGAAAAGAGAAAAGGAAGAAAAGAAAAGAAGAAAAAAAGAGAAAAGAAAGAAAAGAAAAGAAGAAAAAAAAGAGAAAAGAAAGAAAAGAAAAGAAAAAAAAATAGGACGTTTTCCATGAATGACCAACAGCAAGTGGACATGGAAAGCCTGCCATTCTCGGAGTCTAAGAATTTCTCTATTTGGAATTGATGGGCTATTGCTTCAACTTCAATTATGGTATTCTTCATGTTTAACAAAAGGCACTGGACCAAGTATTCTGATTCTTATAATTTATCATTAGTTTGTCCTAGAAAATATGTTTAAGAGGAAAAGCTCCAGTCACTTCTAGACACACTTTCATCCTTACCAAATCATGGGCTAAAATATTAATTTGAAAAATAAGAAAGTATTACTGCTTTGAGAAGTGTCACTTTCTCTTCTTGCTCAGGTTAAGATGATTCTAAACCCTGATCCTCATGCCTCCACTTCCCCAGTGCTGGGATTGTATAGAAGCGCCTCCCTTCTGAGTTTCTGCCTACACATAATCTAGCAAAGAACACTGAAGGATATCAAGCAACCTTGCCCAGTTCTCCTAGAAGTGCCTGTATCTCAACCTCAGAGCTCCTTTCAGGGCTAGGCCCTTTGAAAAAAGTGATATCAAACAGCCCATTTGCCATCTCTGACATAGAGTTCTGCATGGACCATTGGAGTGTGGGTCCATTTTAACAAAGCTCTGTTTGAACAGTTAGCTGCTGAATCCTTTCTCAGCAAGGACTTTAGTGAGCAAGGAAAAGAAACTACAAAGGGAGCTGTGCCAGCTTTGAGTGAAAATGGCACAGCATTCCGTTACTCATAGCTACAAGGTTACTGGTGTCTAGAGGACTATAGGGAAAGCCTGATGATCTCCAGCATCCAATTAGCTCCTTTCTGCAGTGGTTCCCTTTCGCAGACTCACTTGACTCCACCTGGGTCCTTGCTGTAGGACAAGGATTTACATCCATAGCTCAGGAAAGGGCTTGCCTCTTGGTTAGTTGTCTCCTGATCCCAGTTATCATTATCACACCTACAGCTTTGCTGCCTTAAGTAAATTCCTGTATAAACTATCTCATTTGTAGCCTGACTCAGACATTTCATACCTCTTTAGCATTTGATGATTGCCTGTGTTTTCATTTATGTTTTCTCAAGGCTTACTCTTTATGTAGCTCACTCTAGAGAGAATCTGAGCCTTCAGAAAAATTCAATAAGAAGTCAGATTACATAGAAAAACAATAGCTTCTAGTAGATTATGTTTCTGAGAATAAAGATTTTGTAGTGTGCATACACACATATACCATACATACACAAATTGTATATTTTCTTATATTTGCAGTTATGTACACAGAAATTTGTAAGAGATACAAAACAGATAAACAAATGAAACAATCTGTTCTGAAAGTGTGAGATTAGAGAAGATAATGACACATCAACATAAGTGACATAGCATAGTACATGGATTACTAACCCATGGAATAGCGGCCTTGACTCACAGGGCAAAAACGGCTCCTTAACTCCTTTGCTTCATGGCGAGACTTTAGCATGCATGTCTCTTCCTGCCTTTAGTAAACATGGGAATTGCTGAGTTATTTATTCCTTGTTTGCTTTCTGATACCCTATCACTGTGAGGTTGCAGCATTTTCATGAAGGTTTTTCTTTCCACTGAATATGACTTTATTTTTAAGTCACCCTCCTTGCCCTCTGAAGAAACACAGTGACACAGACAATGTAATTGCTCTGGGAACTGACAACTAATTATCCCAAAGCAAAAAGAAGGCTGGACATTTAGATAATGAAATGTCAATCAGTGTAATAGAAGTGTCACTTACTTAATCTTTCCCTGGGCTTCAGGGGTTTGCATGGTATTTGGAGTTAGAGTCTCTCTCTCTGTGCATACAGCCAGTAACATGAGTGCACACTGATGTGTCTACCTTGCAGAATTCCAAATTTTGTACAATAACAAAGCTACAAAGACTGATATGTAGTGTAGTGTGCATGTCTGTATGTCGGCCAAGTTACAGGAGTCTCTCAAAGAGCCCTTTTGCTCTGAGACAGCAGAGCATGCATCTGCAGCTGTTTCTGCAGATAGCCAGGATCATTTGCTCAGAGAAAGCTGCAGTGCCCTTGACATTGAATAGTACCAGAAATAACTCCAGATTTTGAATGTGTACAAAGGAAAATTTTTCCCATGAATATGTATGGGAAGCCCAGCTCTGTGTGTGTGAATACCATATAGGTGTACAGAAGAGAATCGCATTGCTATTTGTGAGAAAGAATTTAGACAGGGGAGGAGGGGAGAGCCCCTGCATTTTATTAAATAATCCAGACATTGCAGTAGACATTATGCTTTACCTCCTTGGCCCCCTCCATTTCTCCCTTTGGCTGGATTCAGATTTTAACTCTTTCTTAACTGAATAAATGTGTACTTTTAATCTTTTAATCTTCAGAACTAAAAAATAAAATGTCCTTTGTAGCAAGCAAATAACTTCTAATTAGTAGTTTTCTTAAAGGTTAGAATTAGATTTTGTCATAATTAACAAAATCTACTGCACTTACTTCACCCTAGCCCCTCCCCATGTTGCTGTCACTCACATGATACGGCAGTGTTCACTATGATAAACACAAACTATGTACTCAAACTGGTGGCTTCAAAGAGTGAAAATGTCTTGTGTTAGTTCTAGAAGGTATAAATACGTACTCGAGGTGCCTTCAGGATCACATGACCACTGGTGCTCTGAGGCAGGCTCTTCCTCTTCTCTTCAGCTTTTCCTTAGCCCCCAGCTACGGAACTTCAGTCTCTGACTTCTACATTTGAGTCATTTCACATCTACGTCTGTTGACTGATTGACTGACTGATGGATTACTATAGACAGCATTTCCTATGTAGCCCAAGCAGGGCTCAAACTACTGATCCTCTTGTTCTGCCTCCCAAGTGCTAGAATTTTGAGAAACCATCACCATGCCTGGCTCTATGTATATCTTGTAATATAATATAATATATAATAAATATAATGCATAACATAAAATACTGTGCATTTAATTATGCAGTTATGACTAATGTACTGTACTGTATAACACACTACTTGTTATTTATGAACTTGTAAGATAGAGTCTCATATAGTTAAGATTGGCTGAAGACTTACCACATCACCCTCCCATGATCCAGTGTATCTGACAGACTTTTTTTTTTTTTGAGGCAGGAATTATGAAGGACTACCTTGTCCTTGCAAATCTTGACTTTCCTGTGTCTTGTTAGGTCAAGTTTGGACACCATGCTGTCTACAGTTAGGCAAGGGCATTTTCTTGCCCAGTGGCTAGCCACATGTGAAGCAAACTCCCATGTGGAGGCTTTTCCGTACCCATCATCTTCTTTGAAGTAGGATGAGAGTGCTTCTAGGAGCTGACATGTCATTGTCAAAAAATTCTTTTATTAATAAAAAAATCTGTAAATGCCAAAAAAGGACTTGCTACATATAAATTGAGAAGAGTATCAACCCAAATGTAGTAGTATGAAAATAGCATAAAGAACTCTATTATTTTGTATGCCAATTCAAAATCAAATAAAATATATTTCAGAAAAGCAGCTAAAGATAACACTAGCAGCATCACAGTCAAATCAACGCAACAAGAGTGAGTGAGTGCCTGGGAGGAGACCTCTGAGCCCACTGACATGAGCCCTGTCTTCAGAGCTACTGGAGTAAAATACAGTCAACTCTTACTATTCTCTTCTGAATGGTACATTCAAACTTTGTTTCAAAATAGAGTCACTTGGGTACTGAAGAGGTAGCAAGTGGACTAGGTCCTCTTGCTAAGTGTCAGGTCTCAATTCACAGCACCAACATGGTGACTCACAATTATCTGTAACTCCAGTCCAGTGGTATTCTATGACCTCTTCTGGCCTCCTCAGGCATGGGGAGATATACATAGTTCATAGACAAAAGCATAGAGGCTTACAGGCAAAACACCCACATAATTAACATTAAAAATAGTAAAAATTTGATTTTTTAATAGGACAGATCCCTATCCCTGTTAATACAGGAATCTGTCTAGGGAGGATTACTCAGCAGCATACTGCAGGATGTCACAACCATTGTCTTAAAACCAAACACAAAATAACACACAAAACAAAAATAAACAAAACAACACAAAAACAAACAAAAAAACTGTTCGACTGCTCAATAGTAGGGAGAGACAGATGAGCCAACAACTACAGTACCTATCTCATTGTGTCTAATCTTGATGCTTTTCCTTGGATCATGTCTACAACTAGAGCTTTTAGCTTTTAGCTCTATAGGCAATTTTATATGAAGTAATAAGAAACTAATCAAATATTTCCCATTATTATTAGTGATTTATAAAAAAGTAAAAATGGAATAAAAACATTGAAGCTCAAAGTAAAGTCTTAAAAACAGATGGGTAAGGAAGGTTGGAACTGAGGAAGGAGGATTGTGGGTGTTAAACAAGGTAGAAACCCACAGAAGGGATTCCCTGCACATCAGACTGGGAGAAACCATGAATGCTCCATGTGGGTCACTGCTGCATGCATGCTGTGTCAAATTGTAACAAGAGCTCCATTTGGCAGGTCACACTCAGGATGCATTTGATTGGGAAAAGATGAACAGGGAAAGTTTGGCCGCCACAGTCGAATGTTATACCCAAGAAGCAGAAAGGTGACCATAGACTTCTCACTCCCACTCTGTCCTTGAAATAAGGACTGTTGTTGACAGGAGAAAACACACCTGCTCATTAGAGGCATCGATGCATCATAAGGACCCAAAGCAGGTGGCTTCTAGCTCAACAGATGGAATTAGAAGTGCAAAGACATGGGCTTTTTTTTTTTTTAACATATCAGCTTGTTGGAAAGATGGCAGT
Source organism: Psammomys obesus (assembly GCF_907164565.1). Classification (NCBI taxonomy): domain Eukaryota; kingdom Metazoa; phylum Chordata; class Mammalia; order Rodentia; family Muridae; genus Psammomys; species Psammomys obesus. The sequence goes on from NW_026590681.1 coordinate 2,781,251, forward strand.
ATATCAAACTCAAATGTGAGTTTAAAGAGAAAGTGGCAAAATAAAAACCAAAAGAAATAATGAAGTAACATTGACTATTCCTAGGGGAATTTTCTGAATATTTGCAGACATGCTTGTCAATCTTTCTAGGCTTACAGTGTCAAAGGTTCTCAAGTATGGAAGCATCAAAAGCCAACTGAACCCTGAAAATTAGTGACTGTCTCAATGACCCTTGATGATATAAAGAACACCAGAATTCATCCTATTGTTTTTATTGACTTAGAGGAAGGGGTATCATTTTCTCTAGGGACAATATCTGTAGATAAGCTGCTTCACTAATTACCTCTCACCCACACTCGCAAGTGACCTTAACTAACCTCAGAGGGACACACACAAGGAAGACTTGGAAGTGGCAGGCTTTCTGATTAAAGGATGGCAGGAGGCGAAATGACTACTCTTCCTAATATAAATGTATGAAAAAATAGCAAGTTAGACTAAGCCTTCTGTAGCAATAAAGGTGATGAAGCTGGGAGACTGTGACATGATCCAGCTCCTGGCTTCTTGGAAGGCAGGGGAGAGCAGTGCAGGTTTAAATCTGGCAATTTTCCTTCCCATATCTCATGCCCACCCTTGATTACATAATCATATATTTAGAATTGAGTGTACTTTCCACACACACTAACTTCTTCTCTCACAAGTAAGTCAACTTTATCACTGAAAATTGCACCTGACTTCCTCCCAGGGAACACATCAATGGGCTCAAAGATGTTCTTCCAGGCATCTGGACATTTGCTCTTGTTCTTAGGCTGATGTGAGCATGATCATGCTAGTGTTCTTTTTAGCTATTGTTTGAAAATAGCTTTATTTGATATCCAGTTATCATACAAAGTGACAGAATGTACCTTATGGAAGTCTCACACATTCTTAGCTTCAATTGATACTCATCCCAACTCATCTATAGTAGATTTTTAGCCAATCTTAACAGAATAACTCCTAAGTAATGAAAAATAGTATGCCTCATGGTCTAGTATGTTAATCATAGCAATAGAGCATATGTTCTATTTAGTCTATCTTACAGCTCACTATAGCAACTGCATAGAGAGATGGACGTCCATTCCCTCATCCCTTGGCACAGAGGCCATTTGGTGGTTTTGCTTAGCTCTGAGCTGGAGGACTTCTTACATTGTGCTTTTGCCCCAAGGAGGATGCAACCCTGGGCCCGTGCTCAGCAATGCCAATTGCCTTGGGGATGTTTTTAACTGTCCCTGTCCTTTCTTGCAGACAGTTGTTCAGCCGTACTAATTGCCCACAGAATAGCAATAGTGTTTCTGGCAGCCCTCTTGGCTTGTAAGTAACTACATGGTCTGGTCTAATTACCTTTGGGCTCCCAAGCAAAGGCAGCTCTGGAGGCCACTGTCGGAGGTCTGCATTGCTCCCGGTAGACTTCACTTAGTTGCCTGGTCCCCACATTGTCTGGAACTCAGCTGGCTCCCAGTTAAGCCGATTTCATGGTACTCTGGCCTTCCCTTCACTTTTCCTCTGTATGTGAACAGGCATGTGCGCATGTGCTGCTTGTGGGAGGGCACACACATGGAGGGCACTTTGCTGTGTGGCTCCCCCAGTGTTTGTTTCTCTATTTCTACAAGTTTTGACTTCCACTGAAAAGGCCTTTGGAGTACTCTAGTGCCAGGTTCTGGAGCAGAAGTTGTGTAGCGACAGTAGCTGATCTGCCTCAGTGGCCTTCCTGTTTTGACAGCAGGGTCGGTCCAGCCGACCCTCCTGGTACGAAAACTCTGGCATGAATAAGACTAATCTCATTTGTGCCTCAGGAGTCTCAGCAAGTGCTCCCTGAGCCAACCTCATTGTTTGTTGGTGAGATGAAAGAAAGCAGCTCCAGGCTTCTTGACCAAACCTGTGAACATACCCAATAAACACGTTTCCTATGGGAAGAGTGATGAACACCGCTGACTCTCCTTCCCTCATGTGAAAATGCATACCATGGCCATCGAGAAGAAAGATAAAGGATAATCCCATTAGCAATGAAGTTTCTGTCAAACTGAGACGGGGGTGGGGGGGTGGGGAGGTGGGGAGGTGAGAAGCAAGCCACACTTAAGCCTCAGATTTCTGCCTTTCTTGTGCTTTAGCAGCTTTTCCAGGTTCTTTTCTCTGCATGCCCCTTGGACAACAAACTGGGACCAGGAGGTCTGCTTCTAAAGCTTGTTTTATGTTCTTTTACAGCAGGATCCCAGTGGCTCAGTCTGGCTTCAGGCTCCTCTGCATAGCTAAGGCTGACCTTGAACTCTGACCCTCCTCCCTCACCTCCATCACTGCCACACTCAGTTTATTTTTTTGTTTGTTTGTTTGTTTGTTTATATATTTATTACCCACATTCTCTAGGAATACTGGATTCTTTGTGTGGAAAGAGCATGCCTTCCTTCCACTGCCATTGCATGGGTGAACTAGCAAACATTCTTCTACATGAAGGCTGGGCATTTTCTCCACAGTCACACTGGGCCACCTCTCACTGGAATCTCCTGTAACCTCAACACCTCCGGCTGAAGGGACAGTGTTACACTAAGCCCAAGTGTTTCCCTGTCCTTAGTCAAGTATTCACGCCCGGAAACCTGTCGATATGCCCGCTGTATTTGTGTGTTTTCTCCAAGTTTCCTTCCCCCTCTAGGAATCCTCAGTTGCTTAATGAAAAACACTATCTTGCTTTTTATTAAAATTTTCATATTAAGATACCAATAGCTTCAATATGCAGTTCCCAGTCATGGTGAGGCAAGGATCTTCCATGCTGCCTCTGGAGGTGAGGGAGTGTGAGGTGGGGGTAGGGATGGGCGGAATCCCTTTTTTCTTTGCAGACAAATACTTTAAGTTGAAAAGGAAAGCCTCCCTCCCCCTGGACTGGCAGCTGGTGGAAGCAGCAGCAGATAGCGCCCTCTAGTGCTACAGTCCTCTTGCACGAGTTGGGACCACCAGCCCTGCAAGCACTAAAGCTAACATTCCTCAGGCCTTGCCTGTGGCACCTAAAGACTGTCAACTCCGCACAACCTTCTAGAACTCTGCAGTTTCTACAGTTTCTCTTCCCTGGTTTTTGACACGAGCTTTTATCTGCCTTTAGTCGTCTTCTTCTTCTTCTTCTTCTTCTTCTTCTTCTTCTTCTTCTTCTTCTTCTTCTTCTTCTTCTTCTTCTTCTTTTTTTCTGCCCACCCTGGCTTCTCTGCAACTGTTCAATCAGCTGTCAGTCAGTCGACTGCCTTGCCACTTGAGCTTTGTGCTATCAAAATGTCTGGTACAAACTATTTGGAACAGCTCCGGGAAGGCTCGGTCTCTAGGAGCCAGTGCAGTCACCTGTGGAATGTTCAAGGTAGCGGCAGCTGTCATCAGGATAACATAGTTGACTAACTGGCCTTCCTTCTGCTCAAGGCAGCCAGGGGGGCGAGGGAGAGCGCAACAGCTGCTAATGAGAGAATCAGATCTCCTTCTCTTTCGCACCTTTGCTTATTCTCAGGAAAATGAGCAGCAAGAGTGCTTACCATAGTTACCTGCAGAACTTGATCTTAACTGCAGAATTGCAACGGATTGCAACAGTTCTGTCGCAATGCTTGTCCGGGGTCCAGGGAGAGGCATGCCCCTCTTTAACTCAGTGTCTAGGGAAAGGCATGTCCTCTCTTCTGCCCAGGGTCCAGGGAGAGCATGCCTCCTCGTTTGTTCAGTGTCCAGCAAGTGCCACGTCCCCTCACTGTTTCACTTATACGGTCTATTCAGAGCCATAGCCAGATTCCTCCAGGATTTAGCCTTTCCTTAGGCCCTAGAAACTACTGATCCATTTTTGTAATTTTATCATTTCAATAATGTAATACAAATGAGCTCACAGATGTGATCTCTTTGGGGTTTAACCTTTTTTGTTCTTAGCAAACTCTCTGGAGATGCATTTAGGTCTCTGTCTCCGTCTTTTCCCTCTTTAGTCCGGGGTGTGATGTTCAGGTTTGCTTAACCATTCACCCATTAAAGGGTATTTGATCTGTTTCTAGTTTCAGGCCATTATACATTTTTAAAGGATGGCATAAAAATTCATGTCTAGTTTTTGTGTGAGCATAAATTTTCATTTCTTTGAGATATATGCTCAAGGGTACCATCCCTGGGTCCTGTGGTATTTGTATTTTAGTTTGTGTGACACTGAAAACTGTTTTCCAGTAGGTTGTATAATTTTACATACACGCACACACACACACACACACACACACACACAATATATAAATGACCCAATGTTATGGACTTAACTGTATCCCCTGCAAATTCAGAATCATTCAGATCCTGAGTATCAAACCACAGTGCAATTGCATTTACAGAAAGGGCATCGAGGAAGGTGATGGGGGTTAAGAAGTTCTATTCTAAGCACCTTTGCCAGGAAGCTCATAATCGTCCATAGCTCTCACTCTAGATCTAGTATCCTGTTTCTAGTCCCCGCATCTCCTACACACACACACACACACACACACACACACACACACACACACACTAAATCTTTCACAAAGAAAAGATTTTTTTCTTTTGCCCTATAATATATACCATTTTGTTGACAAATAATAAACCATTCCTCTGCAATCTTCAACTTTTGACGTCGTCATTCTCTTCTTTTATTTCAGTCTCTCTGGCCCATGAGTAACAATCATCTTTTATTTGTCTATTGCACGCCTGGTTTTTGAGGGGGTTGTTTTTTTGTTTGTTTGTTTATTTGGGGTGGTTTCTTTGGTGTTATTGTTGTTGTTTTGTTTTGTGTTGTGTTTTGGTGAAACATGTCCTATGGCATTTGTCTGTTCTTGGACAATATTTTGGCTAAATGGCTAACTTTAAGATTTTTTCGTATAGTCTCATGGTGTCAGATATGAAGATTTTAAGTATTTTCTCTTGCTCTATAGCTTTTAACTTTGATAAAATTCCAGCTTACGAAATTTCCCTTTTATGAGTCAGATTTTGGCAATAAATCTAGAGCTCCAGACATCCCTGTAGATCCGAAAGTTTAGCTCCTGCTTCAAAGTTCTATAGCTTTTATTTTATATGTAGATGTATCATGATTTCTTTTAATATGCTTATTAAAGGCTGAGAGTTAGTTTGTAACTCATTTTTATTTTGTCTATGATATGGTAAGATTATCCCCAGTGATCTGGGGAGATGGCTCAGGAGTTAAGTGCAGTTGTTGCTCTTGTGGTGGACCAGGGTCCTCATATGGTAGCTAACAACCACCTGCAGCTCCAGGTCCAGGAGAACTGACTTTAATTTCTGACATCCACACACACTAGGCACACACATGATAAATGTATATACATGCTGGCAAAACACTCACACACATAAAACAAAATTTATACTCTAAAAGAAAAATTACAAAAGCCCCTTTGGTCTGCAGTTGTGGCTCCTTGGATATAGGAATGTACTCTACGCATTCTGGAATTCTTCAGGCTCTGTAGTACACACAGCAAGGGTTGACCTGTTTCTGACAGGAAATCTTGACTCCTTAGTAGGTCTCTATCGGCACAACCTCTTTGAGAAGATCAGTAATGACTGTTGCTTGATTTTGGGAGTCAAAGGTCCTGGGCAATCTGTTTAAGACCCTCTATCTATTTCTTAGTCTTAGGTTCCTGCTGGCCTCTTTGCATCAACTGTTGTTTCTATATGCTTCTGTCTTCAACTCTGAATGTGAAAGGAAGGAGCACAAAAAATCCTTCAGGAAATTTTTGCTTTTCTCCTCCCATCCAGAGGCTTCCAAATGATTTTATGTTTTCTGTTTTTTTTTTTTTTTTTGGGGGGGGGTTGTTTTGTTTTGTTTTGTTTTATTTCCAGATTTTTGTTTTCTAATATGGATGAAGTATGAAGTTTATCTAAGTGGTGCTTGAAGTGGAGATTGATGGAATTCCATTGAGTGTTTGGCATCAGAGCATAGTCCTTTTATTAACAGAATTCACTATTTTCAGCTGTGGTAGGAGGCAGAACCCACCTCTCTCTTATAGAAGCTGGAAGATGTGTACATATGTGTCTTGTCCCTTTAGGAACCATTACAGAGTCATATAGAAGAAAAACACTCCGGAGTTTGTTTAGCAGCTAAGGTGAGTCACACAGGAACACGAAGAGCAGAGACAGCCCCAGTACTCTATGATTGGTGTCTTCAGTGGCACTCAGGTTAAGCTGTTGAAATAAGCACAGCATAGACAAACACAGTATAACTGTTGTTCTGACCATCTATTTGCTCTTTTGGCATTTGGTTGATGTTCTTCTTTCATCCTTCAATTTGGTCTAGGACTCCTAACATCTTACAAGCAGTTCCTTTAAACCAAATAAAATTTACTTTGCATTCAACAATAATTTGTTCAATGAGAGAGCCTGTGAATGTTCCAACTGGAAGGATCACCAAGTAAAACGAAGTTTGTTTCTGTCTAAAGTTCTAGTATGAGGCTGAAATATTTATTTTGTAAGAGTGAAGATCTAGAGAGTGAAGCTGTATTGCTACCAAAGAAAGGTATACTCCCAGAGTGAGAGCTAGCTTAAAAGACAATGAACACAAAAGACAATTCAAGTACCAAGGAGAAATAGTAATTCTAACCTTTGTCTAACTCTTCAAAGAAACCTTTGTCATTATTTTCTAGCACAAATGAAACGTTCTTCTCCTAGACACCTCCTCTTTCTAAGAAAATTCACAGAGAGATCTCTATGCTCTCTGATAACATGGAAACAATATACAAGGCATGATTCATAATCCTAGTACAGAGAAGGGAAAATAGACACAGGAATCTTAACCCTAAGCAAAAAGTTATTTGTAAATGATACTTGGTGAGGTAAGGGAAAATCAGCTTTCAGTTTTTCCCAAGAGAATATGACTGGGTATATTAATCACACAGGTAAGGACACATGCCCAGGACGAGTTGGTCAACACAAAACTGAATTCATTAGGAATTGTTTTTGTCTGCAATTTAAACATTTTTTTGTCTTATTGATTTTTCTTTTAGTTTTTCTGTTTTGATTTTAATTTTTTATCTTTTGGGTTTTTTTTTGTTTGTTTGTTTGTTTTGTTTTTGAGAACATGAAGTTGGGTGGGTAGGTGTGGGGGAAGCCACTAGGAGTTGGGGAGAAATATAATAAAAATATAATGTATAACAGTGTTTAATAATAACAATAAATGATTCGTAAATGTTTGGGGTTTTTTGTTTTTGTTCTTTTTTGCTCAAAATGTATCTAATGGCAAAAGATAAAAACCTAAGCAAGCATTGCCACAGTGATATTTGCAAGGCATTCACTAGCTAGCAACTCCTAAATGACACTAAAATGTTCATGGGGTTGTGAAACTATCCTGCTATGTAGCAAGATAGTTCTATGCTCAGAACCCCACCCAACCCTAAGTATGCAAAGTAAATAAACAGCCCTTGGTACAGGGTAAGTTCAGAACATGAAACAGAATCTCACAGCATGGCCAGAAACCAAGTGGTTCCTTTACTGGCAAATTCCCTTCAGCAAAAACTCCTCAGCCTGATTAAAGTGTTTCCCAAGTTCAAAGACGACAGCCTATCTGCACACTGCAGATGTGATGATTTGACTGGCAGAACCTCCACTATATTTGTTTTGTAGCAAAAGGCTAATGAAGAAAACCTCAACCCAACTTCACCTCTTATTTTGGTTTCCTTGGATTGAAACTGTTTTCCAAACAGAAGGTTTTTGTTTTGTTTTGTTTAATGCTGTTTCAGAAACAGCAAAGGCAAAATTTCAACATTCCCATATGTTAGAAACATAAAAATTTCAATTCTAATAAAACTCATCTAATTATTTGGCATGTTCCCACATCTGTTGAATTTCTCATGGTTAAAAACATGTTTTGCTGAAGTAAGGGATGAGAAACAGAAGTGCTACTGTATACTAGATAATGTAATCACATCATTTTATCTTCATTTCAATATTGTGATTTAATATCCCTAGCTGATAACCATAAAAGCAGGTTAATTAGCTGCTTTAGACAAATCAGATCTGTATCTAGGTTTTAAGTCTCTGAATGCTTCCTCATGCAGGTACGAGACTATCTAGTCCACGAAGCAGGAGAATAAAGCCATGCACTAAACAGTAAAGACTCTGGACTCTCATTTTCCTGTGCGCCTATTTGAAGAATACACTCAACAGAACAAGCAACTGGGCGGAAAAAATCAAGAGAGCAACTCTTGAGACAAGTAAACTAGAAAGCTGTACCTTGCAGAGGGAATGTCATGTCTCCTTTAGGAAGGGAAGTGTAAGTCAGGCAGGCCAAGTGGGTTCCTGTGACCCAGGAGGCAAGAGAGAATGCTCCAGCACCTTCTGTGTCAATGTGCATCCTCTGTTAGCTGGGGAAAGTACTTTGCTCTTTTACAGTGTGAATATCCTCGCCTACAAAGCCTTCAAGTTAGCTCAGTACTTTGCAGTCTGAGGTATAGAAAACATTAAGCAGCTTGCAAAATCCAGTTGTTCAGAAGTATAGGTTGCCCCGACCAGCGGGGGCTTCAACGGGGTTCCTAAGGGAGGAGAGTGGAAGGAATTGGGCGGGGGAAAAAGAAGCGCAAGAAATGAAAGCCAAGTCTGTTCATCTGATCAAGGCTTCCTTTATTAGAAATTTTACCCAACTTATATAGGGAGAAGGCAGGAAAGGGGGAAGGTAATTAGCTGCTGCAGGACACAGGAAGAGTGCTTTCATGTATTAAATGAGGTGCCTGCAAGATAACTTAGGGATGTTTTCTCAAGATGCTCTAACAAACGGATATCCTCAGTCTCTCACCCATGAGTTAGGGTCCTAGATAACTTTCACTAAATAGCTTTAGGTCTCCACTAAATGACCTTTGCTCACTATTTGGCTTTGGCCTAGCAAACACCTTTTGTCTCCACTAGATAGCTTTGACTTACTAATTGACTTAGGCTTCAGTAGATAGCTTAATCTTCACTAGATAGCTTTGGCTCCTGGCAGTAGGTGACTTGATAGCTGACAGGCATGTGAAATCCCTAGTGTTCTCCCATTTCTCCTCTTGGTGCCACTTTCTTCCCCTGTCATATTCCTTTTCTTTCATATTCTCTCTGTTCTGACACCTATCCTTGTTAATCTCAGCCATGGATAATGAATGTAAACATCATTTTACCTGCAGTACTGAGGTACTGAGGCTTCTATAGAGAAATAGATCCAGTATCAAAAGGACATACACAAGGTGGAATTTAAATCATTTGAACAGACACTCACATATATTTGTATGTATATGTAAACCTGGAAGATTTAAAGAACGATAAATTGCTTATACTTTCCCAGTGACATCTGTATCTTACTATGGACTAAGAACATAACAGGCTTGCTTATGAGTGTGGCTTCCTTATTGCTCCCTCCATTCAATACTCAGCGTGGCCCTCAGCTAAGATTCTGATATGGTACCTTAAGCATCACTTGAAAAGAGTCAAGGATAAAGTGCAACTGAGTCTATATGCATTGGATTTTTATTTTAGTTTTTCCAGTATGGGTATTTTTTATATAATTTATTACAGGGTGCTGGGTTACATAATAACACTTTCATATAAGTATATATTATATGTTGATTATATTCTTTTCCATACTATCGCTCTTTTTCTTCATTTTCCCTTTGACCTCCCCATAGACCCTTTTGTTACCCTAGACAGTTACAATTTGGCTTTCATGCCATATATATTGACATACATATATTTATATATTATAACATATGTTATATTTATATACCATAAATTATAATAAATATATTGTATTTATTCATATATAAATTAGTATATGATCTAATGAAATGAACATATATGTTTCAAAAATTAAAATAGTAACAGCCAATGGATACACAAACACATACATACACACACATACAAACAAATGTTTAACCTCGCTAGCCATCAGAGATATGCAAATTAAAATTATATTGGCATTCTATTTAAGTCCAATCAGATTGGCAACATTAAGAAAAGAAATAATGAAAAATGTTGGCAAAGAAGTAAAGAAAAAGGAACCTTTGTACACTGCATGTAGTGTACAGATAAACTTATCTCCCCAGTACAAGAATTCGATATAAAGGTTCTTCAGGAAACATAATCAACACCACATAACATATAGTTGTAAAGGAATTTCTGAACAGGACTTCATTTGACAATAGGGACCAGAAAAGCTCAAAAACTTCCATACAGCTAGAGAAAAATCAGTGGAGTGAAGAAGAACCCAACAGCAGGGAAGGGACTATTAGCTAGATAGTCATCTGATAGAAGATTAATATCCAGAATAAACAAAGAACTTAAATATCAAAGTCAAGAAAACGCACAACCAATTTAAAGAAGAAGAAGAAGAAGAAGAAGAAGAAGAAGAAGAAGAAGAAGAAGGAAAGAAAACATGGCTAGCAATCTAAACAGAAAATCCTCAATAGAAAAAATAAAAAATGGCTAAGAAATACCTCAAAAAACATTCATCACACTTAGCAATTACAGGAATCCAAATTAAAACAACTCTGAGATCTCATCTTATCCCAGTCAGAACAGCTAAGACCAATAATCAACTGTGGAGAAAGAGGAACGCTCATTTGCTCTCAGTGGGATTGAATATTGTTGCAGCCACTCTGGAAATCAGTGAAGAGAACTCTCAAAAAGCTAATAATACAATTGCTGTATGGCCCAACTACACTCTTCCTTGTCATATGCCCAAAGGATTTCACATCCCACTTGACAGAAACTTGCTGAGCAATGCCCGGGGCTGCACTATGTCCTTCAACAGATGAATGGATAACGAAAATGCTCCAGAGTATTATTCAGCTGTAAGGATGAAATTTTCAGGTAAATGAATGGAAACAGAAGAGATCATATTGAGTGAGGTAACCCAGATCAAGAGAGTCAAATGCCGTATGTTCTTTCTCATCTGCAGTTCCTAGTTCCAAGTCCTCAGGTGGAATAACAAAAAGAAACCACAGAGTACAAAGGAGATGTAGAGTGGAGGAGATACCTTGTAAGGGGGGTAACTGAATAATAGGGAGGAGGTTCCAACTGGGGAGAATGGAGGTATGTCAATTCAAGCAGAAGGACGATGGACAAATAACATCACAGTTGCTTGAAAAGATCTCAAGGAGTCATATTATTTTACATTTGCCTAAAATTATATGCACTACGGTAAGTATTGGGCTGACAACACTCCCCACAAGAAGCATAGAGTAACAACCCAAGCACCGGGCATGAAAAACAGCCTTTAAAATGGTTGATGAGGGCAATCCAAGCGTCTCCCAAAACATTATAAAGTATGTATGTAGCTCTTGGTTACCTACTAGAAGTAGAGGATGGGCCCCTACTGCTAAAAACACTGCACACTTAGAAGACAGGACTAGGGTGACTCAATCTGTATCTGATGTGAAAGCATCTTTACAGCAGTCTAGCCTCCATGGTTCAAGAAAATATTAGGCAAGCTACCAAGAAGGGGAAGCCATGAAACAGTCCTACCCAGATGAACTACAGAAATTACCATCATGGCAAGATATGCATAAAGGTTTGATAAGTAGCATTCGCATGTCAGTGGCCATCAACAGCTGTCTAATTAGACCTAAGCCCCATCAACAGGAGGGATGCCATGCTTCTTACTGGATACTAGCCAGCTTCCCAGGGTTAGCAAGGTCATAGACCTTAGAAGAGTATCTACTACTACAATTTTGGTAGATGAACATAATTCCTAATACATTCTAAATTCATCATTCTACCCACAGAGGAGTATAGCTGCCACCCCTTGTCAAATTAGCCTATTTTACATCAAATAGAGACCATCACAGAAAATCACAACTGGAAACAATGCAGAGATTAACAAATCACGAGGAGCCCAAACCCAAAGGGAACATCTACATCCTGGTTTCTGGCATCTACAACTCAGTTAACATCATGGAATAGGGGCAGAAAGAATGTAAGAGCCAAAATATAGTCTCCTTGAAATGGCTGAATAAACAGTACTAGAACAACGGCAGTATCAGTGGGTATGCTAAGTGGAAGGTGGCAGTTTCACAACCTTCCAGCTCTAGGCAAAGGATGGGTAACTATTGACCGCTTGCCCAGGAACACATCCTCTTACTGGTTATTCAGTGTGGAGCGGTTACCTGTAAAGCCATATACACACAAATATCAAAAATAGACTCAGATATATTTGTGCATACATGCATATATATATATATATATATATATATATATATATATATATAATACATGAAAATGGGGACTATGAGGGAACTCAAGGGAGGGTGTCTGGGAGAAGGTTGAGGGAGGAAAGGGAGAAGAAAAGTAATATAATTCTGATTTCAATTAAAACATTTTAAAATATACACAGGAACTATATATATGACATTTAATTTTTAATCCAGCATTATTAAACAATGTCAAGAAATTACCAAAACAAACAACTTCTTCCCCTAAAAATGCATACAGATAAAACATTAATTACACATGGAAGTGTATGTGTGTGTGTACCCACTGCACAGCAGAATGTAGTAAGGGTCCCTTCTATCAAATTACTTGATACAAATTTATAAGCTATTGTATATGTGCACAAATATTTTCACACTCAACCTCACTGTAGCTGCAAAACAAACAAACCTATAAACCGATGCTTCTTTTGTGAGCCTGGGGAGGTCACACCAACTTCCCACGTTTTCATTCCCTCATCTGTGAAATGCAGAGGTTTAACCATGTTTTTCCTGAAGCAGCTGATAAATTCTCCAACTCAAATATAACTGCTGACTGATAGTCATCTATTATTTCCAGGTTAAAAAAATAAACAGCTGCTCACTCTGCTAGCAAATAAATATGCTTTGTTGTACATTAAATGACAAGAAGATGTCAGGAAATGTGACATGTGCCTTGATCATCAAAATATTCTTAAGTTATATTCATTGACACCCATTACAAGTAGAAAACATCTGGATGCACTATGCCTGGCATAACCTGAGACACCCTTGCACTGTGGGCGTCCAAACTGAAAGAGAAGATAGGTGAGCACAGTCTATACACAAAAGTCTATACACAATAAAGTCTACACGCAAAAATCCATACACAATAGCGGGCAAGAAGGCTTCACCTTAGCCATCCACTGTCATAACTCTTCTGAAAGGACCCTCGGGGAGTAGAACCCTTTATACAATTGGACTTGATTTTGAATAAGAGAACACAAGCCTTGAAGAAACATATATATTAACTATTCTGTGTAGGTCTCAAAACACCCTGCAGGTATTCAGTAATACTGTTCCTATAAGCATGCTTAAGGCTCCATTAAGATCCCTTCTGGGTACATTTAAAGACACAGCTATGTGATGTCACCTATGGACTGGCCATCAAAGACTCCTTAACCCCCCCCCCCAAGGCAGCCACACACTTTCACATGAGAAGCATAGAAAATGCCTCCTTATCTTAACATCACCATCTGTCTATCATACTCACTGGGGGGGGGGCATTAGAACTGTGTCTCCCCCATCCCATGGGAGAGAGCCAACGCCTGATTCTGTTAAGCCTACTCTGCGATGCTTTTAGATGGAAGCCTAGCACAGATGTCCTCTCAGAGGCTCCACCCAAAAGCAGTTCAAAACCAATGCTGCGACTCACCGCCAAACATTAGGCAGACCTTGGGAAGTTCTGTGAAAGAGTCAGGGGAAGTGTAGAAGGACCAGAAGGGATCAAAAACTCCACAAGAATACCAACAGTGCCAACTAACCCAGGCCCAGGGGTGCTTATGGAGACTGAAGCACCAACCAAGGACTAGACGTAGGCCTCCTACACAGATATAGACAATAATCAGCTTAGTCTTCATGTGCATTCCCTAGGGTTCCCTAGTAAGGAGAGCAGGGTTGGTCTCTGACATGTACTCTGTTGCCTGCCGTTAAACCATTTTCTCCAGGTGTGGATGCCTTGCACAGCCTCAGCAGAAGAGAATGCCCCTAGTCCTGATGCCAATTGATGTGCTGGGGTGGGTTGGTAGAGGGTGGGGCTCTCCTTTTCTGAAGAGAAGGGGAAAGAGGATAATGATAAGAGGATAGGAGGATGGAACTGGGAGGAGAGGAGGGAGGGGCTACAATTGAGATATAAAGTGAATAAATAATAAACTTACGTAATTTTTAAAAAGAGAAAACAACAGTTTCTCTTTTCTCCCTCAGAATATGCACAGTACTGAAACATCTCCATTTAAAATATTGTTTGAAGCAGAATCCACACTATTAGGATAATTATATTGGCTTTGAGGGAACTACCCAGACCTTGATGATATATTAATATATATACTCTGACAGTCTCTGTGCTGGTTTGAATGAGAAATGTTGCCTATTGGTATTTGAAGACTCGTATCTGAAGACAAGGTCCCCAGCTGGTGACACTATTTGGGAAGGGTTAGCATATGTGGCCTTGTCAGATTAAAGATGTGTTGAGAACAGACTTTTAGATTAAAAACCTCACACCACTTTTAGTTTCCTTTCTCTATTTTGAAGCTCAAAATGTGAGCCCTTAGCTTCCTGCTTCAGCCATCACAGTTATCTCTTACTACCCTCTCCTCCTATCATGCTCAACTCATCCCTCTGGCAACATCAGCCCAAATAAACCCACATCTGTAAACTGCCTTGGTTACAATGAATTATCACAGCAGCAGAAGAGTAATCAGTTATTATTATTATTATTTATATTTTTAAAATGTCAGATTCTTGCCAGCCCTTGTGATGTAATTCTAGATGCTCAGGAGCTTAGAGTGCAGCCTATTAGTTGAAGGCTTGTATGAACTACAAAGTGAGTTCCTACCCAGTCTGAGCAACTTGGTGAAATCCTTTCTCAAAGTTTAAAAAGAAGACAAATGGAGATGTAGCTCAGGGGCTGAGTGCTGGTGTTAGGCTCTGGGTTCTACCCTCAATGCTAGTGGGAAAAAAAAAAAGATAAAACAAAGACAGATCACCTTATTAGTTATATTGTTTATTGTCAATGAGAGGCAGAAGCAATGCCTGGCTGCCTTTAATCTGTTGTGACAGTACAAGATTCAGAGAAATGAACTTTAATTGACTGTTTATTGTACAGATCAAGGATCATATTGAGAAAAACCCAAACACTGAGATGCAAAGGTAAGCATCTACCTTGCAATTGATGCATTTGTTCCTATTTAGAGTCATTTTCTACCTTCATGGTGTTGTGGTATCGCAAGGAAAAAGATGTAAGCACTCAAAGGCTCTTTCTGTTGTGGCACACTGAGAGTCTTTGTCTCTTCCGCTGGCTGCTTAAAATGATAAACCAAGTCTCCTGGGCAGTGTCCAAGAGCACGAGCAAAGTAGATTAAAAAGGTTCTCCATGACAGAAAAGAAATAATGAAAATGTACACAGGATGCTACAAAATGACATTAAAGGAGAAAGAAGCAATTTACTTACTGGGGAAAATAAGAGGTGACGTGAGCTGCGATGGGATGATGACGGTGGTGGATAGCCAGGTGGGACAAATGACTCTGAAGGTTGCCTTTAGGCTTTGGGGAAATGACACCAAGCAAGAAAATCCTCTGAACGTATACACCTCAGAGATGCAAGCTTACAGCTTCTAGGCAGTGAAGGAAATACTCAGAAGGTATATGAAGAGCATCCCCACCTTTCTGAAAACACATCTTCAAAGTTTTTCTCCCCATTTCCAGCCAGGCGTGGCTAATAATCTCTGTAGCAAAGTGTAATTTCCTGAAACCGAAAGAATTCGGATAAAGTTTTTCAAAGCTTGACAAAAGTCATCCAGATCAAAGAGTACATTTCTGGGTAAACTGGCCACTGAATCATAGCAGAAGTAGTCTGGAGATCTATGTACTGAGGCTTCTCAAAAGTCGGCCTTCTGAGCATTGCTGAGATGTTCTCTGAGCAGCTAGCTTGATAGTTTGTGCTATTCTTGATTGGTTTATAAATTCCAAACAAGAATTAATAGCTTAATCCTGACTGTCCTTAATGCAAGCAATTCAACAGCAGCTTGTGGAACAATTAAAGGCTTGAAGAGCTTTCAAAGAGCAAGGCTTCTGATGATGTTTCAGCTCACATTTGGCTGCCGGGAATCCTATACCCAAAACTCAGTGTGAACTTAACTCTAGGTTAATCACTTAGCCTCCATGTTGTGCAAGTTCCTAAGGGGAAGTCCAAGCCATCCTCTGAGGAAACTTTTTGTTAACATGTATTAGAAAGACGGATGATGTCATGAGGGGCTACATGTGGAGGAGACATTTTTAAGGCACTGTGCTATTAGCTTCAGCGGCTATCACCATCCATTATGATTACCTCTGTGTCATGGTTGAGTGGATGAGGGATAGAGCGAGGCTCATAGCTTTTGTTTCAATCCCACCCCTCACATTAGCTCTTTCCTTTAAACTGGAGTATCTCAGCCTCCATTTCTAAAGCTTTATTATCAAAAGAATAATTTGATTTCTGACTTACAAAAGGCATATGCGGGACAAAGAACATATTTTCAAAGCTAATTGAAATAATAGGCTCACATTTTAAAGGTTATGATATGACAATAAAATTTAACCTAAAGAACTTGAAAATCTTTAGTCTCTGTTTATGGAGGTGTCTTTCTTTCTTTCAGGAGAAAAGATTTTATATTCTTCTATGATATGCTTATTGGAAATACATATTTGTTCTCTTGCAGCAAGCCTACTTACACCGTCATCCAAAAACATGGAATCCATACAGAGGGAAAAAAAATCCATGAATAAAGTATTAATTTTCAAAGCAAAGAAGAAAGTGGCAACCCAAATTGCCCATGAATCCACAGCATGTCAAGTACTGTGGCATCTCACCAGTGTCCCCAGGAGTTGCTATGGTCAATGCCACTCTCCAATCAGTTCTGGTACCTGCATCCTAGGATGCAAGGTCTCAAGATGATAGTTAGAGCATAACAGTAACTGAACTGTATTACCCCAGACCTGCTGGACCAGGGAAAGTGTTTGTTTACTCTGACACTTCCACACCCACAAGTGAATACTCCAGAAGCCATCCTCACTAGTCTCATCTCAACTCAGCATGTCATAGTCATGTGCTCATGTGAAAAGTGGTATCAAAAAAGGGATACACAAAAGTATTAAATTCTACTTTGCAAAGTCTCAAACTGTCAACAATTGGTTTTATATTTTAATACTTCACATTTTCATGATTCATAATCTTTACTATATGCAAAATAGAAATCACAAGAGTATATGTATTTTGAACATATCTACTCCCCTAACTTTCAGATTTTCCCTCACCACCTTATTCACCCAACTTCATGTTTTCTTCTTTTTAAATTATTTTATTATTGTAATTTAATACAGTTTATTCAGTTTGTATTCTGGCTGTGTCCCCCTCTCTCATCTCCTCCTAATCCCACCCTGCCTCCCTCTTCTCCCCCTATGCCCCTCCCATAGTCCACTGATAGGGGAGGTCCTCCTCCCCTACTATCTTATCCTAGCCTATCAGGTCTCATCAGGACTGGCTGCATTGTCTTCCTCTGTGGCCTGGCAAGGCTGCAACCCACAGAGGGAGGTGATCAGAGAGCCTCTTTCAGAGTTCATGCCAGAGAAAGCACCTGTTCCCCTTATTAGGGACCCACATGGAGACTGAGTCTAAGGGGTACATCTGAGCCGGTGGTTTAGGTCCTCTCCATGCATTGTCCTTAGTTGTCCTGCAGGGCCCCCAGGGCTTTTTTTGGGGGGGGGGTCTGTTGGTCTCCTTGTAGAGTTCCTGTCCCCTCTAGGTCTTTCTATCTCCCCTTCTTTCATGAGATTCCCTGAACTCTGTCCAAAATTTGGCTATGAGTCTCAGCCTCTGCTTTGATACCTTGATCAGTAGAGTCTTTCAGAGGCCCTTTGAGATAGTCTTCTGTCCTGTTCCCTCTCTTCTGATTCTAATGTCTATCACATTTGTCATTCTGAATGAGGATTGAGCATCTGTCCTAGGATCTTCCTTGTTGTTTACCTTCTTTAGGAATATAGATTTCAGTATGTTTATCCTATAATATATGGTTAATATCTACTTATGAGTGAGTATATACATTCTGCTTTTGATACCTCACTCAGATGACCTTTTCCAATTTCCACCAATTGCCTACAAATCTCATGATTTCCTTGTTTTTAATTGCTGAGTAGTGTTCCATTGTGTAAATGTTCCACAATTTCTGTATCCATTCCTCCACTGAGGGACATCAACGTTGTTTCCAGGTTCTGGCTATAACAAACAGAGCTGCTACAAACTTGGTTGAGCAAATGTCCTTGTTGTGTACTTGAGCATATTTTGGATATATGCCTAAGAGTAGTATAGCTGGATCTTGAGGTAGCGCTATTCCCAGTTTTCTGAGACAGTGCCAGATTAATTTCCAAAGTTGTTGCAGCAGTTTGCATTCCCACCAGCAATGGAGGAGGGTTCCCCTCTCTCCACATGTGTTGTCACTTGAGTTTTTGACCCTAGCCATTCTGATGGGAGTAAGGTGAAATCTCAGTGTTGTTTTGATTTGCATTTCCCTGATGATTAAGGACATTGAACATTTGTGTTTCTCTGCCATTTGATATTCCTCTATTGAGAATTTTCTGTTTAGATTTGTCCCTCATTTTTTAATTAATTACACTTTATTCACTTTGTATCCCCCCTGTGGTTCCCTCCCTCCTCCTGTCCCAATCCCTCCTTTCCTCCACCTTCTGCATGCATGCCCCTCCCCAAGTCCACTAAGAGGGAGGTCTTCTTTTCCTTCCTTCTGATCCTAGTCAATTAGGTCTCACCAGGAGTGGCTGCATTGTCATCTTCTGTGGCCTGGTAAGGCTGCTCCCCACTCAGGGGGAGGTGATCAAAGAGCAGGCCAATCAGTTCATGTCAGAGACAGTCCCTGTTCACATTACTAAGTGACCCACTTGGACACTGAACTGCCATGGGCTGCATCTGTGCAGGGGTTCTAGGTTATCTCCATGCATAGTCCTTGGTTGGAGTATCAGTCTCAGGAAAGACCACTGTGCTCAGATTTTTTGTTTCTGTTGCTCTCCTCGTGGTGTTCCTGTCCTCTCCAGATTTTACTGTTTCCCACTTCTTTCATAAGATTCCCTGAACAATGCCCAACAGTTGGCCATAAGTCTCAGCATCTGCTTTGATAGTCTGCAGGGCAGAGCCTTTCAGAGGTCCTCTGTGTCAGGCTCCTGACTTGTTCCCTCTTTTCTCCTTCTTCTGATATCCATCCTCTTTGCCTTTCTGGATAGGGATTGAACATTTTAGCAAGAGTACTCCCTCTTGATTAGTTTCTTTAGGTGTACAGATTTTAGTAGGTTTATCCTATATTATATGTGTATATGAGTGAGTATATACCGTAGGCATCTTTCTGCTTCTGGGGTAGCTCACTCAGGATGATCTTTTCCAGTTCCCAACATTTACGTGCATATTTTATGATTTCCTTATTTTTAATTGCTGAGTAGTATTCCATTGTGTAGATGTACCACAATTTTTGTATCCATTCCTCTGTTGGGGGACATCTGGGTTGTTTCCAGGTTCTGGCTATTACAAATAAGGCTGCTACAAACATGGTTGAGCTAATGTCCTTATTGTGTACTTGAGACTCTTTTGGGCATATGTCTAGGAGTGGTATAGCTGGATCTTGAGGAAGCGCTATTCCTAGTTGTCTGAGGAAGTGCCAGACTGATTTCCAGAGTGATTTGTACCCCATTTTTTTAAATTGGATTACTTGGTTTGTTGCTTTGTAACTTCTTGAGTTCTTTATATATTCTGGAAATTAGCCCTCTGTCAGACATGAGGTTGGTGAAGATCCTTTCCCAATCTGTAAGCTGACATTTTGTTCTGATGCTTTACAGTTTCAGGAGGCCTCATTTATTGATTGTTGCTCTTAGAGCCTGTGCTGTTGGTGTTTTGTTCAGGAAGTTGTGTCCTGTGCCAATGAATTCAAGGTTCTTCTTAAAAAAATACTATTTGGGTTGCCCAGTTGTCTTGGGAGTGGGGAATGTCTTGGAGTGTGGTCAACCTATCAGGATCTTTTCTCTCTCAGTAGTCATCAAATGCGAATAGATCCTCAGTTTCTAGTGGTGTGATTTCATGCCCACGTCCTAACTCCATTCTGGGATTTTGTGTGCCATGAACTTTGGCAGGCCTTTGTGCAGTGATATAGTTGTTATAAATTCACATGTGAAACTGGCCTGTATCTAGAAAGCAGTTTCCTTGAAGTTCCGTGCCACCTCTACAATATTACCTCTCACAGTCTTTCCACTCCATCTCCCATGAAGATCCCTGAGCCATGGAAGTGATATGTTCACCCCACTTCGTATTGAGATCTACCAAGTTCTTACATTCTGCGTATTGCCCAGGTAAAGATCTTTGTGTTAATTACCATCTACTGAGGCGGTTTTCAACCTGTGGGATGTGGCACCTCTTGGGAGTCACATTTCAGATATCCTGCTTTTCAGATAGTTACATTACAACTCATAACAGTAGCAAAATTACAGTTATGAGGTAGCAGCAAAATAATTTTATAGATGGGAGTCACCACAACATGAGGAACCATATTAAAGTGTCACAGCACTAGGAAGACTGAGAAACATTTATTTGCTGCAAGAAGAAGCCTCTCTGAGGAGGATTGAAAGATCTATGGATACAGCAAAAAATCCCCATGTGTCAGTTTAATATTGTGTCTAGTCAGCATTTAGCTAAATATTGCTTTTCTCCTCCAATAGCTTGTATACTACCTTCCAACACTATGAAAGCTAAACAGCAGGGATGAAGCTTCAAGGTGACCTTCAGCTTCATTTCTCCATGTTATATGACTCAAATACATGATATCCTCAGAGAAGGGTCTCACTCTAAAACTCTGGATATTCACCAAGAGCCTAGAAATAGCCTATGATTTTGCAGGGTCTACAGCAACAACTCAAAGAGGTCTCTTATTTATAGTTTGCAGGTTTTCATTTTCTAGCATGTGGTATCTAGTACTGTTCCCTGTTATAGGGTGCCTCCATTTAACCTCTACATATACACATGTGCATATATATGTAGATATTTTTAAAAGATTCTACAGTAGTAGTTTTCATATAGCCTTAGCCATCACAGAAAAATAAAGCAAAACTGCTTTGAGATTGCATTTTATTCGAGTAGGAATGGCCAAGATGTAAACAAAACAAAGAAAAACAAATGACAGAAGATGCTGTCATGGATGCAGGTTGGGGTGATGGTGTGGATAGTCTTTATTTACTGTTGGTGGGAGTGGAAACTGGTACAGTCAAAATGGAAATCACTGTGCAGGTTCCTCATAAAGTTAGAAATGGATGAATGACATGATCAAGCTATAGCACTCTTGGGCATATACTCCAATGATTTTATGTTTTACCACAGAAATATGCTTATCTACATCCATTATTACCAGGAAGTGGAAGTGGCCTAGATGCCCATCAATTGACAAATGGGTAATGAAAATGTGGTGCTTTAGCAATGAAGTGTTATTCAGCTGTTACAAAATGGAGTTATGAAATTAGAAGGTATATATATGGAACCACAAAGCATTTTCCTGAGTGAATTAACTAAGATTCAAAAAGACAAAAATGTGTGTTTTCTTTCCTGTGTGGATATTAGCTTTGAATTTTAGACATGTGTAGTTTTGTTTTTGTTTTTTGGAATAGCCATGGTGTTTAGGTAGTTAGTACAGGGCCATGAGAGGGGAGGGAGAATTCAGTGATATTTATGCAGAGAAGGAAATGATGGAACAGGAAGTGTTGGGGATGGGAGTTCATGGTGAAGGAAGAAGTATGGGGAGGCTAACAAGCACTACAAGCTTTTTGAAAACTATCAAGTGAGTTTTGGTGGGACTAATCTCTTTATCCAGAATGAGAGGTGTGGGAAGGGGCAGGAAATGCAGACCTAAAAAGGAGCATAAATGTGATTCCTGGAGAGCACGTGCTAGCAATGATCAACATCAAAGGCAAGCTGGGTTAATTTCCCAAATGTCCTTGATGAGAAGTCATACTCACGACATCAAGAAGTAGACACTGTTGCAAGCCAGGATGGTCTTTGCAGAACATAGTAAATACATTCTAACTCAGACCAAATTACTCAGAGTCATATAATTATATACTATATTAAATTATATAAATATAATAAACAAATATGTTATATATTATAAATAAAAATATATAAACATGTATATATTTCAGAAATAGATTCAATGCCATATCTCATGTGTAACCAAATCAGGTTTAAGCCTGTGAGCATATGTTCAGTATCTAAATGAATGGAAATGTTTCCTAGAAACATTTTAATATCCTACGAAAAATTTCTCCCAGTGTGGCAGGAAGTGCCCAAGGCAAGCAATGAAGAGATCATATTTCAATTTCTACCTCAGTAGTCACTAAGATGCATTCTTGGACAAGAATCTTTGGATCTCTTCAGTGTTATTCAGTCACCTTGGAATCATACATCTATACTGCTTTGGGGGCTTATGGTAAGGTCTCTTTGGAAAAAAAAAACAGTTATCAAAGAAATTAAAAATAAAAATTCTGAGCTATCCAAGTGAAAGCCAAGTAATATAAATAATGGAAGAAATAACTTCTAGCTGGGCTTGATCAGAGGGATCTCTTCTCTGTAGGCACTGGACAGGAGCTAGGTGATGCTCAGTGCTGTTAAATACTTTCACATATTATCAAATGCTATTGGAATTCTTGCTTCTATGCTGAGTCTTTATTGTGAATGTGGCCTTAATGCTTTTATGAGAGCTAAAGTCAGAGTGGGCCAATTGGTAGGTGTTTACCTTATGCTGGGCAGCCTAGAAGAGAGAACTGTCCCCTGGGTAGTGCCTCTGCTGGAGCCACCTGGACTGACCTCATTGCATCCCAGCTCTTCTGTTCACTGTGTGATCACACTTAGGACATGCTACCAGCTGCAGATATCCACAGCTGGAACACGTGTCCAACATGACAGCTGGCTCTGCAGCACCGAAAGCAAAAAACCTCCGTGAACTCTAGAGATCCAGTTTAGCATGTGCCTGTTCTCCCATGCCCACGGGAGGGACACTTCCCCTGCAGGCCCAGCAGAGGGCTGTGGTGGGTGCAGACACAACTCTCCTTTTGTAAGAAGGCTCATGCTGTGATTGGTGAAAACTCTGCCAGAGCCTGCATCTCCTCCCCTCAGTCACTAAAGTAAGTTGTTCAGCTCACTTTTCAAGTCACCTAGAAGATTCCCTCCCAAGTTATCCCGTGATGTTAAAACAGGACGCTCAAGGAAACCCTTTCTTTAGGGGCCTTAATTTCTCTAGTTTGGATCATTATCATTGGAAGATAGCTGGGCTGATAACACAAAGAAAAAAATGTCAGAATTGGCAGGTGAATGAGATTGTGGCAGAAGATCAGAGAAGAGGGCTGGAAAGATGGCTCAGAAGTTATGAGCACTTGCTCCATAATCACGATGACTGGAGTTTGTGTCTCAGAACCCAGGAAACAAACTGGGTGCCCACAATTATCTAGGGAGCAGAAACAGCAGAGTTCAGGGACGAGCTGGCTTACAGCCTGCTGCAAATGAGCCCAGGTTCAGGAAAAGACTCTACTAACAGAATAGGTGAAGAGTGATAAAAAAAATAAAAATAAAAAAAAAGAAAAGAAAAAAAAAAAAAAAAAGAACACGAGACACCCTCTTCTGGCCTCTGCATGCACTCATAGGCATACATGTATACAAACACACACATAAATGAAAAAAAAAAATGCCAGGATCAGTGAGTCAGAACAGATTGTGTTTCCTAGAAATGTCAAGGAAGCTCAATAACATGGCTATATAAATGAAGTCTCAATAACATGGCTATATAAATACGCCCTTAACAAGGACAATATCCATAGGCATGCTAACATGGTAGAAGGAAATATGGCCCCAACACTAGACAAAAAACCAGAGGCAACTTAGGAATGCTGAAAGTAAGAGAAAGGGTTTTTCCCAGAGACAAGACCTCTAGTTGGTTACCTAATACCAAATGGCCAGCCTTGAAATTACATACAAACAACATTATAAAGACTGAACAGATGTAACTTACATATTTAGAAATGTAAAGCATTTAAAGGTGAAGAGGCTAGAGGCCATGAGTTTGAGACAGAGTGGAATGGATGGGTACATGGGAGGGGTTACAGGAAAGAACAGGAAAAACTATAGAATTATATTTTAATTTTTAAAACTGTTTTTAAAATATGACAGGAAAAGGCAGATACAATGTTCTAGAGAATGTGTGGCAGGTAGAAAGGAAGTGAAGTACTGTGAAGAGCCTGTTAAAGTCTTCCAGGGTCCAATTGCCAATGTCTCTCTCAACCTTGTTAGGGTTCCAGGGCCCAGGCTATGATCTGGGACAGGATGTGGAATCCCCAGTTCGCTTTATCTCCTGGGTCGCCAAGCTGATGGCACAGGCAACAGATCAGAATCACTAAAGATGGTTGAAAGTAAAAAAGAGATAGTAAAAGAAATAGGGGAAGGAGCCCAGGATTCCTTCCCTAGGTATAGAGACTGTCTACACTGCTATTAAGGAGGAAAACTTTAACTGATCATCTTTCCTGCTGCAGCCAGGACTGGAAAAAGCTGCAAAAGTTCAAGGGGTTGTAAAAAGTGGCTCTTTGATCTGAGATTAGCTCCCGAGGAGGAGCAGGCTGCTGTGGAGGCCTCCACAGGTTGAAGTAAACATTTTCCTGCTCATGTTAGAATGACTGCTAGATTATGAGTTGCTGTTAATTTGTTTTAAATCGGTAAGAAAAAGAAAAAGGGGAGAAAGTAAGCAAAGACCATTCATGTACACATGCTCAAGGGAAAAGGTGGATGAAATAAAGAACTTTAATTTCAATGAATTTTCATAGTTTACACATGATTTCTGCTAGCATCCCCTCTGCAGAAACTGCAGCAAGTTGAGAATACTGGTACACAGCATCAGCCCATATGAACACATAGACAAACAATCAGTCACATACATATTCATAGACACATTCAATAAAGAACACAAAAGGAGCTCCTTACACACAGAGAGACAATTGACATACACTCATGTAACATATGTACAGAAACCAGATGGACATATTTATATGTAAACATGTAACTGTATACGTATTTGCAAGTCATGGATGAAGCAAATTCCATCAGGCTCCTATTCAATGGGCTCCACCACTGGTCTTCTGCCAATGCTGGTGTGTGTTCTGCTACCATTTATTGTACAGCCTTTATACCTCAGAGACAAAGCTACCAGAAAAGAATCAATCAAAAAAGACAATTAATTAATCACAAAACAGATGAATTCCAAAATAACACAGGTTACATGTTTTAAAACTAAACATTTCTTATCTATGTGTCCATTACATAAGTTTATAGTGAGTTCAGAGTGACAAAGGTTGACATGGCCTAAAGGTTAACAGGGTCTAAGAGTTACAAGAATATATGTCTTTTCAATTAAGATTGGCCTGGCTATACATTTTTCAGCTATCTCTAAGTTTATAGTGAGTTCAGAACAATAATTCTATCTGTCTTTCATTCTAAGAAATATTGTATAATCTGTGTTTTCAATAAAAGACAAAGACAGAGACAGTTGAAAAAACACTGGTCCAACAGCACAGGCTTTAAGATCAACAATGAATAAATGGGACCTCATGAAACTGAAAAGCTTCCGTGAAGCAAAGGACACTGTCATCAGAACAAAACAATAGCCTACAGACTGGGAAAGGATCTTCACCAAACCTATATCTGATAGAGGGCTAATATCCAGAATATAAAAAGAACTTAAGAAGTTAAAAGCAGCAAAACAAGAAATCCATCTAAAAAAATGGGGTACAGAGCTAAACAGATAATTCTCAATAGAGGAATATCAAATGGCAGAGAAACACGGAAATGTTCAACGTCTTTAAGTCATCAGAGAAATGCAAATAAAAAAACCCTGAGATTTTACCTTACTCCCATCAGAATGGCTAAGATAAAAAAACTCAAGAGACAACACATGCTAGAGATGTTGTGGAGAAAGAAGAACCCTACTCCACTGCTGGTGGAAATGTAAACATTTACAACCACTTTGGAAATCAATCTGGCACTTTCTCAGACAATTAGGATACAGTTATACCACTCCTACGCATCCAAAAGATGTTCAAGTATACAAGGACAATTTGAAAGACCATTACCATTACACCTTCAGGACTGAAACCATTTGATGTCTGCAGCCTCAGGACGTCACCAGAGATTATTCAAAAGAGAATTCTCTGAATGTTATGTTGACATAGAATTTCTCTTTACAGTGACTGCAGCCATCTCTTCATTCCGTAATGATCTCATTTAATCTAATCTAATCTAATCTAATCTAATCTAATCTAATCTAATTCTGTTAAAGAGAAGCTTGGATCATCTTCCCACAATATACCACTTTTGTTATAAGTGGTATAAAAGGTCAAATGGCTAAGTCACCATGCATTTTTGACCATCCTTAAGAAGGTTATCTCAAAGAAACCATCCTACAAAAAGAGGAGGAAATATATGAAGCATCTTTATTTTATTTTTCCCTCCAGCTCCTTCTATTTCCCTCCTCCTATTCAACATCATTTTGAGACCAAGTAGATAGGGAAATAGAAACCAGATAATCAAGAAAACTTAGTAGCAGGTAAGAGTTAGATATTTCTCTGGGTTAAGCAGGGGATTTAGTTGTGAAGGAAACAAAGATATTTCATCTGTATCTTGGTGGCTTTGTCTTTTGGTGGTAATAATGTTCCATTGTGGTTAAACATCCTCCAACTATATTTTTCCCATTATATAAGAAACTAATGAATATCACCATGATGGCTTTAGCCTGCAGCCAACACCTGGAAGACTGAAGAAGTCAGTTTATTTTGAGTTAAAGGCTGGCCTGAGCTATATAGAAGGTATCAGGCCAACTAGGGCTACATAACAATATCTTGTCTCAAAATATATACAATGCAAAATGTACTTTTAATCTCCATGTGGGGCTTTATATGAAGATCATGAAAAGAAATAGCTTAATGATGAGGGCTACTTTATTATGATTTGGGAGTAAAAATAATCACCTTAACCGCATGAATATTGTACCATCTCATAAATATTCATTGAATTTTTTTTTCTTACAAACTCATGAAAAGAGCCCTACCCTCAACCCCCATTTCAGGTTGGCCAGCTACACACTCGCTAGACTATGCTAACTGTAACACTTTCATTTGCTTTGATTTATCCAATAAACTTCCGTTTAAAAAAAAAAATCTCTCTCTTTACTGGATTCTTTCCTTCAAGAAGAAAACAGCCACAGAGTAATCTGTTCAGTAACACAGATTTATAGATATGGAAGCTACACAATTCCCTCTGGCCTTAGGTCAGTGAATTAGCAAAATAATCAAGTTTGCTTGAACTGAGAGTGCTTTTTGGCTACTGCCTTATACATTTCCCCAGTTCCACTTATTTCTTCATTTCTACTTTTCAAAATGATATGTAAGAGTCAAAGTCCAAATCTCAAATAAATCCCACATTAAAAGGCTACTTTGCTTGCCTTCAAGAGACTAGCCCTCATTACCTTCATCTAAATTCTGCTTGTGCAACCTGGTTTTCAAGGAAAACACCCACGGCCTGGAACGGACAGCAAAGCCTTTCATTTTCTCTCCCTGTTCTTCTCCAGGTTGGGGCTGATTCAGAAGTCTGGCTCAGCCATTGATTAGTGAACAGACTTCTTTGAGCCCTCATTTCCTCCACAGTAAAGGAAGTGTGATAACCATCTCCGCCCCACGATGTGTGTGCAAACTAAATGAGGCACCATGACTACGCTTAGCAGAGATTCAACAAGGCTGAGTCTTACTGGCAGTTGCTTTACTCTGCCTACAACTCCAGTCATTTGTGTGCCTGTGGGTTTTATTTTCTTTAATAGCGGGAAAATCCAGGGGACAAGTTGTTTTATCCTTTCACTTTTTTCTTCTGTACCCCCCCCACCCCCGAGCAACTACTTTTTCAAATAGAGTATCTACTGCAGTCTTTGTTTACATGCAAATTGAATACAGTTAGTATCCCACAGACCATGAGATCTCCTGACATCTGTTAAGGAAGCTCAGGATGGCGGTTTCAGCAATGCTGGGACAATATGAGGTTGGTGCTCTCAGTGCTGGATCCTTTGAACCTCTCAAGTGCTTTGGAGACTAGTCTACAGCCTTGGCCCAGCTATCCTAAAGAGACTGCATTGCCACAATGCATCCAGCTTGTGTGTGAGAGACCGGATGTGGTGAGCATAGGTTGTCACTGGCCCTGGGAGACAACCAGTGGTGTCCTGAATTATGGAACACAAGCCTCGTCATCCACATTAGCTCCTCTACCCATCAGGACCTCCCACAGCAGAGCTCACCAACATGCCAGAGCTCAATAACCCTTTCCTCTTCACATTTATTTGGCAGTTTTGTGCTTCAGCCCCCATTCCGGGTGGTAAGTACATGACAGAGAAACACATAAGGTGTTTTCAAGATTTCTGTTAACTCCTCATTGAAGCCGTAACCATGAGCTGCATTCCAACACCCCTCAGAAAACATGGGTCTCCCAGGTTGACATCACAGTTTTACTTCTAACAAGATAGTGCCAAGCCCTCCACTTGGCACATTCCCATACATCATTCTTGCAGATGCACGGTGCTAATGAGAATGAAAGCATTAAGTTGCTTATACTGAGTGGCCATGCCTTAAAACACTTATTTTCATGCAGAGAATTGTTTGGCTGTATCTAAGCAATATATATGTAAAGCCAGCATAAAATCTTCCTGTATTGGCAGCCCTAGAGGAAATGGGAAAAATTCCAGGAGGATAAGATCACAGGTTCAGAAATCAGACCAGTTTCTTTTTTACCACATATATGATATATCGCTTGGGAAGCTACTTAATATTTTTCAGCTGCAGTAACTTCATAAAAATAAGACAGCAAGGTTCTGAAAAGTGCCTAATAGAGTATTTGCAAGACTGAAGAAAGATAACATATAAATTTCCCAGCATACTACCTGGCATTTATTAGAACCTCCACTAAAATTACCAATTAAAAAATCTTATATCCACTAAGAAGAAGAAATATTAAGGGCAAAAAAAAAATGATTTCTGTGCTCTTGGCTATCTTGCCTCATTCTGCCTAAATAGATAGATCCGGGGGCTCTGTATATAGTTCAGTGGCATAATGTACGCTTAGCATGTGAGAGGCTCTGGGTTTGAGTCCAACACACACACATACACATACCCTGGGTGGTAATGTTTCATTTCACCCTGCCTTGCCTTTCCCTCTTAAGCCACTAAGAAAAATCTTCAGGTCAGGATTCTATGTCCCCTAAGGATTCTGCTTCGGGCATCTATAAAGGACTATATTGGACAAGATCTCTGTGAACATGTCTGTGACTCTTGATTCAATACAGACTGTCGAGGACACAATCTAGTTTTATCTTGAGCCTGAGAGAAGGTCACCACCTAATCATCATTAGTGTGCCGTCACCTCTCAAGGGATGGCTCTTATGGCAGCCACAGACCACAGGTGGAGGAGTTTTCTGAACGGTGGTTTGTGTTTCATTTACGAAATCCATCTCATTCAGTCTCTATAACGGTCCTTGTGAAACACATACAAATGTTATAGAACACTGCCAAAGCCCATCCAGCAGATGCCAGAGCCTGGATCCTAAGTCCGACTGTGAGGCCTGTAGAATCTACTTACCCAACCAAGCGGGGCCGATGCATGCGGTGCAGCTGAACAGTGCTGTGCTTCAGTTGGGTTTTGTAATTTAGTTCTTAGTTTTACAGGTATTTTTCCCCAGAACTCCACAACGATTTTTCTTGAAATGTTGAACGACCAAAACTGTTCCTATCTATCAATAAAATGGTCTTGTATGACCAGAGATTACAGATAAATCTTCTTCTCCCTCTCAGAGTCCGAGTCCCAGCACTCACACATTCAGTGTGTGTGTGAAGCCACCTGCATTCAGGGCTTTTTTAGTGTTGCATGCTTACTAGAATCCTGGTCCAACATTTATGTATTTTTATCACTTAGCTACAAATAGATATTGTTGCTTAGACAAGAACACATAGTGGCTTTGCTAAGGATGAATATCAGCTGCTGCTGAGGACACAGTCAGGGGACTCTCCCTCCTCTAAATCTCCAGAGATGGATCTCAGACCTCTGGACTTAGTCCTACCATTGACCAATCTTGAGTTAACACTTGAGACAGAAACACCGAAGAAGGTTTAAACTATTTTTAGATAACCCAGAAAGCAGAGTCGGTGAGGAGTTGGGTAAAGTTTTTCTGATGATGGAGTCATTCATTTTGCATCAACAGAAGTTGAGAGGGCCTTTCCTGGGGAGCGTATTTGTTAGTTCACGACATCGCCTTAGCCAAACGGAACATCTCCCTCTGTCACCTTCCTCCCCAAGCTCCCAGTCAGCATCCCAATTTCCCAAATGAGGTAGGCTAATTGAGTCTCCTAACACTGGGGGTGACTTTCTCAGATGGTCCCCTCTCAGCATTCTTGGCACTTTTAATCCTGTTAGCAGCCTCCCGTAGGTCATTAATGCAGTTTTATCTGATTTTATTTTTTGCCAATACCCTACAAAATGCATCAGGTTATTAGTGACTTTTATGTCGTGTGGCTTTAGCAAGATTGAACGCTAATGAGATGTGATTGGATGGAAAGTTATAGCAGTAGGCTGCTTGCTTCCTGTAATTGCAGCTCAGCCTTTAGTCTGAAAAGCAGTGTGTGGGGTCCACAATTTAGTTTACTTAACGCTAATTTCTGAGGCATGCAGAGGCATTGCAATTTATGTAGCGGATGATTGTGGGGTTTTTACTGCTAGGTGGAGGGACAGCCTTGCAAGTCACAGTGATGATGAAGACAAGCGGAGGGGAGATACCTACTGCACCATCTTCTCAGAAGCCCTGTTTACCACCCCCCCTAACAAAGGAGTTAAACAGGAATACAGAACCAGGGAGGGATGGAAATCTCATCTAAAATAAACTTATTAAATGAGACAGATTCTTTATTAACCAGTCAAGAGTCAAATGATTAAACAGCTTTTCTTGCCATTGAATTCCAAGCAGAAATCAATGTGCATTTTACAGTGGCAGTCGCTGATACTGCAAAACACCCAAGGACAGCAAAAGACTGTGATTTATTGAAATATTTCATCAGTGTAATGTCGAGAGATGGAGTGCAGTTTTTCTGCAGAGTACAGCTTAGCTCCTATTCATTTTTTTTGTACGTCTCAGAAAAGCCACTTGCATAAGCTCCCCAAATGCAGTATCTCCATTGCAATACCCTAACTATCCAACTGCAAAGAGTCGTTTCGAAGTTCAGTGTGTCCTTAAGAAGAAGACACTGCCTCACGGAGACCTGCACTTTGCCAATCAGCTGTGGATGGTGCTGCCCAGTGGATGTGACCTATTTTTGGATAAATATCATGATTTAGACAGGGTTGTTAAATTCTGTGCAGGCAAGCAGCATCACAGCGCACCAAAGAGACTTTAGCACTTAATCGCTCCTTTATACATCAAACTATTTGTTTGTTCCCTTCTGCTAAAATTTTATTTAGTACCAACAATATGGGGGAATTTAGACAAGTAAGTTTTATTCCAATATAAAATTTGCTGAAAGATTTAATTGTGAAAAGAGGGGTAATCAAATAAAGCTACAATGTTTAGTAACTAAAAATTTCCCTGTTGGGGCTTGCAAGATGAATCAGTGGACAGAGCACTTGCCACAAAAGAATTAGAATCAGTGTTCAGATCCACCAAGCCCACAGAAAAGACAGGCGGCCACAGGGAGAACACTCAGGAGAAAGAGAAAAGGGATGCGCTGGGCATGCTGGCTAGCTGGGCAAGCTGGACTGGCAAGGTCCTGGTTCAGCAAGAGACCCTGCATCAATAAAAAGAATGGAAAGTGAATGAGAAAAGCACACAACACCACCATCTAGCCTGCACACACCCACAGGCACCCCCCACATGCATGTGTACTGCTCACACTGGCATTCATATGTGTGAGCACTCATATGTAGATTCACACACAACAACAAACTTGTATGCAAAACAGAAATTATTTCTGCTGGTTATCACCATGAGTGGTATTTTTCAGTTACTTGTGATGTGTCTAGTGATTTGAATGGCCTGTTGTACCTAATTCAAGTGCTGGCTGTTTCACTATCTATTTAACCTAAACACTACAGGTCTTAACAGAATATTGCCACACCCATTTACTCTGCTCAAAATCTTTGTATCTGATTTTGATAATGAATGTGTGGATGGACTGTCATTTCCCTTTAACAAGATGATCTGAACCGTAAGTTGACTGGGCCGTAAGTCTAGGGCTCTGCCTGTTAAATTATGGGTATTCTTGATGAGAGACTTGGGTCATCTAACTTATTTCCCTACTTATATACCTGACACTTAAAGGCTGATAGGATAACAATACTGGGCCAAGCTTCTGCCCAGATTCTCTGGCTTACAGCCATTGAGTCTCCAGCTCCCTGGGCTGCTAACATGTTAGCTAACCAGTTTCTTCTTGTGATCTAAAATCCGAACAGGAGTTGGGAAATTGCCTGTGACTACTTAATCTAAGAAGTCCAGAACAACCTCTTCATCACATTACAGTGACCAAACAAGTCACCAAATCAAACTCTGACTCAAGATGTGGATTCATTTCTAAATAAGAAAAGTCACCCTGAAAGTGTAGACACTTGAATTTATACTGCAGGCACAAGTCAGTGAAAATGATGGTTATTTTAAAATAAGAGAAACTATACAATTGAAAAATAAGATTCACATTAGAAAACAAAGTTTAAGGTATCTATAAACATGGAATTCTTCGGCTCCTACTTAGGGAAGGAATTATGTGATGGCGAATTTTGATTGTCAACTTGACACACCTGGGAAGAAGCACCAGTTGAAAAATAGCTTCCATTGGATTGGCCTGTGGGCATATCTGTAAGACATTTTTTAAATTTCCAATTGAGGTAGGAGGCCCAGTCCACTGTGGGAGGTGCCATTTCTAAGCAGGTGGTCCTGGGCTCTTTAAGAAAGGTAATGAGAAATCCAGAGGAAGCAAACCAGTAAACAGCATTCTTCCATGGTTTCTGCTTCACTTCCTGCCTTCAGGTTCCTGCTTGAGTTCTTACCTTTGGTTCCTTTGATGATTGACTAATCTGTAAGATGAAATAGCCCCCTTCCTTATCTGTTGTTTTTGGATATTGTGTTTGTTGATCACAGGAACATTAAGCAAATAAGAATGAACTAATATTAATGATTCATTAAATAGTTCCAGAAAGTCATGTTATACTTTTAGCTAGGGTAATTTTTTTTTTCATTTTTTTCCCAAGTTATACAATAATAAGCCTCAAACACAGAGTGCTTGGCACATACTTGGTCCAGTCCTTCCTACTTCCTGCTTCTTGCTGCTCACCATGTTGGCAACTACTTAAGTACTTAAGTCAGACTTAAGTCTAAGATTAAGAAGAGAAGAAATACAAGAAATTAGGGCGAACTGGGAAGTGAGAGAAATGGATTGACAGAGGGTTGGCAAGCTTATTCCTTATAGCTTTCCCATGACAAACTCAAATGTCTCTAACATGCCAGGTACCCAAAATATCTGCAATATGTGAGGCAGAAGAAAATAGAAGCAAACAATCTCTGTAATATGGAAATGCATTCCCTTGCTACAAGCACCAGGTTATTTTTGAACACGCTGATTAAATACCACACATAGCCTTTTCTGTGGCTGACTCCAGGCTGCTGACACAGTCACCCTTTATCCTTCAAACCCTTCTGTGGAGAAACTGAATTCCTATGGTGAAGTATCACACCACTGTATTCACCAGGTTCTTCCTGATAAATGAACCGATCCATGGAGGCACTGAAGGTCTTATGGTAGATGTTTTCAAAACAGAGATTTCTCTGTTCTCAGTTCCTAAGAAACAGGGCCTACCATGTCCTGAACTGTCGTTGTGGAAGAAATAAGAGCTGTAGTTCCAAAGCCCATGCCAATGAGATAATGAACTGAATCAAGTGCTCAGTGCCGGGTCTTGGATGAATTCAAAGCTAGAACTGAGAATTTCTGTATTGTATAAAGGTAGCTGCTACTATGCTATATGCTTCAGTTGACTTTGAGATGTGCCAAGTGTTAAAAATCAAAGCATAAATTTAAGGTATCTCTCACTGATAGGAATGAAAACAATATTTTCTGTTTGCAAACTACCACTCTCTGTCTTCCTTCTCATTCTCAAAAAAAGTACCCTCTACTAAAACTGAGAAACACTCAGAAATGTAGTGTGCTTTGTCTTTTGAAAGAACCATAATTCTCATGATGTATGAGGATACAAATACATATATATATATATACATATACATGAATATTTATACATATATATAATATTATATATA